>NW_028283595.1:300000-485000 GCF_059441095.1 Idiotropiscis lumnitzeri
ATGGACCGGGAGAAGGGCAGGGTCATCCGCACCGAAGAGAACAAACAACAGCGCTGGATCAGAGAGGCCATTGAGATCTGCAAGCGAGGCATAAAAACCATGAACAGAGACAAGGGAGCCTTCATCCTCTCTACCACCTGGAGCAGCATTTTGGCGGAGTGAACGGACAGCGGGGGGCGTGACTTGCCTTCATTCTTGTGACAGGTAAGTCACGCCCTCATGGAACATCAGCTGATAAAGACGGGCCACAAGACACCATCATGTGACACTCTGAAGAAGGCGAAAGACTTTCGTATTGTGACATCCTCAAGGCCTAAACACTCATCCGAGCAAATGTAAGGTAGATTTTGTTAACCTGCCCGGAGAAAAAAATCAACGAAAATAATTTGTATTTGTTTTAACCAGTTGGTGGCGCTACCACTGCGATCAAAAATAAGTTGGCAGCCGTCTTCAGGGCCTGAATATCCTCAAATGTGAAAAATTTCGAGAAGATGGATCATCTGAATCATTTTGCAGGAACTTTTGTTGCCACGGAGAATAATCAGACTCTGCGGCACCGTAATAGCCACGCCCTTCGAAGGAAAGTCACAAAAATAGGGATAGAGTAAGATCAATGTCTTGAGTCTTTTCTAGCCAATTTTCAATCAGATTCGTTAAAAGGGCACCGTGCAGTACGTCAAAATGTAAAAAATGATATTGATTGGCGCAAGGTGTATAACTGAATATAAACATATAGATGTCTTCAGGTACCGACTCTTTATGTACATGTGAAGTTTTGGATTTTTAGCAGCATGTGCAGGAGAGTTATTAAGCATTTTGTCCATTGCGGCGAAGGAAATCTTAAGTGAAAACTTTGAAGCCCCGCCCCCGTCATATAGTATTTCGGAAACAAAAAATTTTAGCCCCAGTGTTTGTGCCAGGTCTTCAGATGCTACAGATAGAATTTTAAGGCAATCAGATGAAGCCTTTAGGATCAGGGTGCAAAAGAATGACCCCTGTAAACATGCAAAAAAGGGCAAAAGTCGGACTTTCAAAAATTCATAACTCACTTCCTGTTCATATTAGACGTTAAAATATCAAATTTTTCGCCATGCCCGATGAGACTGCCAAGTTTGGTGAGTTTTTGTGCATGTTTCGGGGGTCAAAAATGCGATCGAACAATCGGAAAAATAATAATAATAATTTCTACAAAAACAATAGGGACTTCGCAGCGGTCGCTGCTCAGGCCCTAATAATAATAATAATAATAATAATAAAAGTAATAATATTTTCTCCAAAAACAATAGGGACCTCGCCGCGGTCGCTGCTCGGGCCCCAATAATAATTTCTACACAAAGTCCATTGTGGTGACCCGCCCCCTTTTAAGTAAATTCAAAATGGCCGACTTCCTGTAAAACCTAGCTCATTGCTCCAAGAGACTTTTTTGTAGGTCTTGGTCTTATACATACAGTGAACCCTCGCTACTTCGCGGTTCACCTTTCGCAGGTTCAGTGCTTCGCGGGTCTAAAAAATATTCGGGGGCATTGTAGTTTCGCCGAGCGGCACGACGGGGCGCTGGAGCGGTTAGACGGCCGGCGTGCGCCGAAGAAGAGCGTGGGCGAAGAGGAGAGTGGACGAAGAAGAGCACGTTCCCCCGGACACGATCGGTGGCGACGTTTCGCGCGGTTCGGACCGTACCAGAGCTCCGGCCAGCGTGCGTGGCAGTTAAGCCGTAGAGGAGCACCTTCCCCGGGCACGGGCGGTGCCAAGCGGCCCCTAAGTTTAACCGAATGGAAGCTCCGGAGGAGGAGGGCATGCTCGCGTCACAGTAAGCCGAAGAGGAGCACCTTCCCCGGGCACGGGCGGTTCCAAGCGGCCCCTAAGTTTAACCGAATGGAAGCTCCGGAGGAGGAGGGCATGCTCGCGTCACAGTAAGCCGAAGAGGAGCACCTACCCCGGGCACGGGCGGTGCCAAGCGGCCCCTAAGTTTAACCGAATGGAAGCTCCGGACGGAGGAGGACGGGCGTGTGTCACAGTTAAGCCAAATTGGAGCACCTCTTCTGCCCGGGCACGAGCGGAGCGCGAGGCTGTCAGTTATGAATGAATAAATGAATAAATAAATAAAGAATGCCACCTTTCATTTCACAGGGCACACCGGACGGCGTACCAGCAGGTAAAAGTCGGAGTAATTAAATAAATACAAAAAGAATGGCTGGGGAATAAAAAAATAATACGTTTTAATAATAATTTGGTTTTTTTGTTATAACATGAATTTCACTCTCTCTCTCCCCGTATATATATATATATATATATATATATATATATATATATATATATATATATATATATATATATATATATATATATATATTTATATATTTATGATATATATTGTATATTTTTTTTAAGCATTTTTGAAGGTGCGCCGCTACTTCGCGGATTTTCAGTTTTCGCGGGTGGTCTCGGTCCCCATTAACCGCGATAACCGAGGGTTCACTGTACTCCATAAAATTTACAAAAAGCGAGGTGAAACACTCAACCAGAGCTGCTTTTTTTTAACATTTCTCGAGGGCCATGGCGAGCCATTTCAAAAAAGCTGCACAACTAACGTATAAAATATTGATAAATTTGCTCGGCCTGATGTGTGTGTAAAGTTTTACGAGTTGTCGTTCATATTTAGAACCTCATAATCAGCTTTATTTTATTGCCGAACAGTGCAATGCCACTCCCACAACTTTTCACGAAAAATCACGAATTTCGTATTGTGACATCCTCATGGCCGAAACAGTCATCCGAGCATATATGAGGGCGACCTTGTTGAGTTGCACGGAGAAAAACATCCAAGAAAATAACTTGTATTAGCTTTTACCAGTTGGTGGCGCTACTACTACGATGTAAAATAAGTTGGTAGATGTCTTCAGGGCTGAAGTATCCTCAAATGTGTACAACTTCGAGAAGATAGGATCATCTGAGTCATGTTGCCGGAGCTTTTGTTGCCACAGAGTACAATCGGACTTTTCAGCACCTTAATAGCCACGCCTTTTGCCAAAACGTCACAAAATTCGGCAGAGAGTAAGATCATTGTCTTGAGTCTTTTCTGACTAATTTTCAGTCGGATTCGTCAAAAGGGCACCGTGCAGTATGTGAAAATTTAAATAAAAACAAATTTTTGATTCCACTTGGCGGCACTGTGTGTATAACAAAATAATAACATTAAGATGTCTTCAGGTCGGGACGTTTTATTTACAGGTGAAGGTTTGGATTTTTAGGAGCATGTGCAGGGGAGTTATTAAGCATTCATTTATTTGTATTAGGTTCATTTTGTCTTCTTATTATTGATATTTGACTGATTCATTAAAAGCAGACAATTATGTTTTAGGTTAATTTTTTACCTGACATGTTTCGGCGAGTCTTTCGCCTTCTTCAGAGTGTCGCATGATGGTGTCTTGAGACCCGTCTTTATCAGCTGATGTTCCATGAGGGTGTGACTTACCTGTCAAAAAAATGAAAAATCAGAGCAGTAAAAGAACAAGCACAACATGAACATTACAAATCAGCAATCACTGACCACTGCAAAAGGGAAAACCACATCATGGACCGGGAGGAGGGCAGGGTCATCCGCACCGAAGAGAACAAACAACAGCGCTGGATCAGAGAGGCCATTGAGATCTGCAAGCGAGGCATAAAAACCATGAACAGAGACAAGGGAGCCTTCATCCTCTCTACCACCTGGAGCAGCATTTTGGCGGAGTGAACGGACAGCGGGGGGCGTGACTTGCCTTCATTCTTGTGACAGGCAAGTCACGCCCTCATGGAACATCAGCTGATAAAGACGGGCCACAAGACACCATCATGTGACACTCTGAAGAAGGCGAAAGACTTTCGTATTGTGACATCCTCAAGGCCTAAACACTCATCCGAGCAAATGTAAGGTAGATTTTGTTAACCTGCCCGGAGAAAAAAATCAATGAAAATGATTTGTATTTGTTTTAACCAGTTGGTGGCGCTACCACTGCGATCAAAAATAAGTTGGCAGCCGTCTTCAGGGCCTGAATATCCTCAAATGTGAAAAATTTCGAGAAGATGGATCATCTGAATCATTTTGCAGGAACTTTTGTTGCCACGGAGAATAATCAGACTCTGCGGCACCGTAATAGCCACGCCCTTCGAAGGAAAGTCACAAAAATAGGGATAGAGTAAGATCAATGTCTTGAGTCTTTTCTAGCCAATTTTCAATCAGATTCGTTAAAAGGGCACCGTGCAGTACGTCAAAATGTAAAAAATGATATTGATTGGCGCAAGGTGTATAACTGAATATAAACATATAGATGTCTTCAGGTACAGACTCTTTATGTACATGTGAAGTTTTGGATTTTTAGCAGCATGTGCAGGAGAGTTATTAAGCATTTTGTCCATTGCGGCGAAGGAAATCTTAAGTGAAAACTTTGATGCCCCGCCCCCGTCATATAGTATTTCGGAAACAAAAAATTTTAGCCCCAGTGTTTGTGCCAGGTCTTCAGATGCTACAGACAGAATTTTAAGGCAATCAGATGAAGCCTTTAGGATCAGGGTGCAAAAGAATGACCCCTGTAAACATGCAAAAAAGGGCAAAAGTCGGACTTTCAAAAATTCATAACTCACTTCCTGTTCATATTAGACGTTAAAATATCACATTTTTCGCCATGCCCGATGAGACTGCCAAGTTTGGTGAGTTTTTGTGCATGTTTCAGGGGTCAAAAATGCGATCGAACAATCGGAAAAATAATAATAATAATAATTTCAACAAAAACAATAGGGACTTCGCAGCGGTCGCTGCTCAGGCCCTAATAATAATAATAATAATAATAATAAAAGTAATAATATTTTCTACAAAAACAATAGGGACCTCGCCACGGTCGCTGCTCGGGCCCCAATAATAATTTCTACACAAAGTCCATTGTGGTGACCCGCCCCCTTTTAAGTAAATTCAAAATGGCCGACTTCCTGTAAAACCTAGCTCATTGCTCCAAGAGACTTTTTTGTAGGTCTTGGTCTTATACATACAGTGAACCCTCGCTACTTCGCGGTTCACCTTTCGCGGGTTCAGTGCTTCGCGGGTCTAAAAAATATTCGGGGGCATTGTAGTTTCGCCGAGCGGCACGACGGGGCGCTGGAGCGGTTAGACGGCCGGCGTGCGCCGAAGAAGAGCGTGGGCGAAGAGGAGAGTGGACGAAGAAGAGCACGTTCCCCCGGACACGATCGGTGGCGACGTTTCGCGCGGTTCGGACCGTACCAGAGCTCCGGCCAGCGTGCGTGGCAGTTAAGCCGTAGAGGAGCACCTTCCCCGGGCACGGGCAGTGCCAAGCGGCCCCTAAGTTTAACCGAATGGAAGCTCCGGAGGAGGAGGGCATGCTCGCGTCACAGTAAGCCGAAGAGGAGCACCTTCCCCGGGCACGGGCGGTTCCAAGCGGCCCCTAAGTTTAACCGAATGGAAGCTCCGGAGGAGGAGGGCATGCTCGCGTCACAGTAAGCCGAAGAGGAGCACCTTCCCCGGGCACGGGCGGTGCCAAGCGGCCCCTAAGTTTAACCGAATGGAAGCTCCGGGGGAGGAGGACGGGCGTGTGTCACAGTTAAGCCAAATTGGAGCACCTCTTCTGCCCGGGCACGAGCGGAGCGCGAGGCTGTCAGTTATGAATGAATAAATGAATAAATAAATAAAGAATGCCACCTTTCATTTCACAGGGCACACCGGACGGCGTACCAGCAGGTAAAAGTCGGAGTAATTAAATAAATACAAAAAGAATGGCTGGGGAATAAAAAAATAATACGTTTTAATAATAATTTGTTTTTTTTGTTATAACATGAATTTCACTCTCTCTCTCCCCGTATATATATATATATATATATATATATATATATATATATATATATATTTATATATTTATTATATATATTGTATTTTTTTTTTAAGCATTTTTGAAGGTGCGCCGCTACTTCGCGGATTTTCAGTTTTCGCGGGTGGTCTCGGTCCCCATTAACCGCGATAACCGAGGGTTCACTGTACTCCATAAAATTTACAAAAAGCGAGGTGAAACACTCAACCAGAGCTGCTTTTTTTTAACATTTCTCGAGGGCCATGGCGAGCCATTTCAAAAAAGCTGCACAACTAACGTATAAAATATTGATAAATTTGCTCGGCCTGATGTGTGTGTAAAGTTTTACGAGTTGTCGTTCATATTTAGAACCTCATAATCAGCTTTGTTTTATTGCTGAACAGTGCAATGCCACTCCCACAACTTTTCACGAAAAATCACGAATTTCGTATTGTGACATCCTCATGGCCGAAACAGTCATCCGAGCATATATGAGGGCGACCTTGTTGAGTTGCACGGAGAAAAACATCCAAGAAAATAACTTGTATTAGCTTTTACCAGTTGGTGGCGCTACTACTACGATGTAAAATAAGTTGGTAGATGTCTTCAGGGCTGAAGTATCCTCAAATGTGTACAACTTCGAGAAGATAGGATCATCTGAGTCATGTTGCCGGAGCTTTTGTTGCCACAGAGTACAATCGGACTTTTCAGCACCTTAATAGCCACGCCTTTTGCCAAAACGTCACAAAATTCGGCAGAGAGTAAGATCATTGTCTTAAGTCTTTTCTGACTAATTTTCAGTCGGATTCGTCAAAAGGGCACCATGCAGTACGTGAAAATTAAAATAAAAACAAATTTTTGATTCCACTTGGCGGCACTGTGTGTATAACAAAATAATAACATTAAGATGTCTTCAGGTCGGGACGTTTTATTTACAGGTGAAGGTTTGGATTTTTAGGAGCATGTGCAGGGGAGTTATTAAGCATTCATTTATTTGTATTAGGTTCATTTTGTCTTCTTATTATTGATATTTGACTGATTCATTAAAAGCAGACAATTATGTTTTAGGTTAATTTTTTACCTGACATGTTTCGGCGAGTCTTTCGCCTTCTTCAGAGTGTCGCATGATGGTGTCTTGAGCTGATGTTCCATGAGGGTGTGACTTACCTGTCAAAAAAATGAAAAAATCAGAGCAGTAAAAGAACAAGCACAACATGAACATTACAAATCAGCAATCACTGACCACTGCAAAAGGGAAAACCACATCATGGACCGGGAGGAGGGCAGGGTCATCCACACAGAAGAGAACAAACAACAGCGCTGGATCAGAGAGGCCATTGAGATCTGCAAGCGAGGCATAAAAACCATGAACAGAGACAAGGGAGCCTTCATCCTCTCTACCACCTGGACCAGCATCTTGGCGGAGTGAACGGACAGCGGGGGGCGTGACTTGCCTTCATTCTTGTGACAGGTAAGTCACGCCCTCATGGAACATCAGCTGATAAAGACGGGTCACAAGACACCATCATGTGACACTCTGAAGAAGGCGAAAGACTTTCGTATTGTGACATGCTCAAGGCCTAAACACTCATCCGAGCAAATATAAGGTAGATTTTGTTAACCTGCCCGGAGAAAAACATCAACGAAAATAATTTGTATTTGTTTTAACCAGTTGGTGGCGCTACCACTGCGATCAAAAATAAGTTGGCAGCCGTCTTCAGGGCCTGAATATCCTCAAATGTGAAAGATTTCCAGAAGATGGATCATCTGAATCATTTTGCAGGAACTTTTGTTGCCACGGAGAATAATCAGACTCTGCGGCACCGTAATAGCCACGCCCTTTGAAGGAAAGTCATAAAAATAGGGATAGAGTAAGATCAATGTCTTGAGTCTTTTCTAGCCAATTTTCAGTCGGATTCGTTAAAAGGGCACCGTGCAGTACGTCAAAATGTAAACATTTATATTGATTGGCGCAAGGTGTATAACTGAATATAAACATATAGATGTCTTCAGGTACCGACTCTTTATGTACATGTGAAGTTTTGGATTTTTAGCAGCACGGGCAGGAGAGTTATTAAGCATTTTGTCCATTGCGGCGAAGGAAATCTTAAGTGAAAACTTTGAAGCCCCGCCCCCGTCATATAGTATTTCGGAAACAAAAAATTTTAGCCCCAGTGTTTGTCCCAGGTCTTAAGATGCTCCAGACAGAACTTTAAGGCAATCAGATGAAGCCTTTAGGATCAGGGTGCAAAAGAATGACCCCTGTAAACATGCAAAAAAGGGCAAAAGTCGGACTTTCAAAAATTCATAACTCACTTCCTGTTCATATTAGACGTTAAAAAATATCAAATTTTTCGCCATGCCCGATGAGACTGCCAAGTTTGGTGAGTTTTTGTGCATGTTTCGGGGGTCAAAAATGCGATCGAACAATCGGAAAAATAATAATAATAATAATTTCTACAAAAACAATAGGGACTTCGCAGCGGTCGCTGCTCAGGCCCTAATAATAATAATAATAATAATAATAATAATAATAAAAGTAATAATATTTTCTACAAAAACAATAGGGACCTCGCCGCGGTCGCTGCTCGGGCCCCAATAATAATTTCTACACAAAGTCCATTGTGGAGACCCGCCCCCTTTTAAGTAAATTCAAAATGGCCGACTTCCTGTAAAACCTAGCTCATTGCTCCAAGAGACTTTTTTGTAGGTCTTGGTCTTATACATACAGTGAACCCTCGCTACTTCGAGGTTCACCTTTCGCGGGTTCAGTGCTTCGCGGGTCTAAAAAATATTCGGGGGCATTGTAGTTTCGCCGAGCGGCACGACGGGGCGCTGGAGCGGTTAGACGGCCGGCGTGCGCCGAAGAAGAGCGTGGGCGAAGAGGAGAGTGGACGAAGAAGAGCACGTTCCCCCGGACACGATCGGTGGCGACGTTTCGCGCGGTTCGGACCGTACCAGAGCTCCGGCCGGCGTGCGTGGCAGTTAAGCCGTAGAGGAGCACCTTCCCCGGGCACGGGCGGTTCCAAGCGGCCCCTGAGTTTAACCGAATGGAAGCTCCGGAGGAGGAGGGCATGCTCGCGTCACAGTAAGCCGAAGAGGAGCACCTTCCCCGGGCACGGGCGGTTCCAAGCGGCCCCTAAGTTTAACCGAATGGAAGCTCCGGAGGAGGAGGGCATGCTCGCGTCACAGTAAGCCGAAGAGGAGCACCTTCCCCGGGCACGGGCGGTGCCAAGCGGCCCCTAAGTTTAACCGAATGGAAGCTCCGGGGGAGGAGGGCGGGCGTGTGTCACAGTTAAGCCGAATTGGAGCACCTCTTCTGCCGGGCACAAGCGGAGCGCGAGGCTGTCAGTTATGAATGAATAAATGAATAAATAAATAAAGAATGCCACCTTTCATTTCACAGGGCACACCGGACGGCGTACCAGCAGGTAAAAGTCGGAGTAATTAAATAAATACAAAAAGAATGGTTGGGGAATAAAAAAATAATAAGTTTTAATAATAATTTGTTTTTTTTGTTATAACATGAATTTCACTCTCTCTCTCTCTCTCTCCCCCCGTATATATATATATATATATATATATATATATATATATATATATATATTTATATATTTATTATATATTTTTTTTAAGCATTTTTGAAGGTGCGCCGCTACTTTGCGGATTTTCAGTTTTCGCGGGTGGTCTCGGTCCCCATTAACCGCGATAACCGAGGGTTCACTGTACTCCATAAAATTTACAAAAAGCGAGGTGAAACACTCAACCAGGGCTGCTTTTTTGAACATTTCTCGAGGGCCATGGCGAGCCATTTCAAAAAAGCTGCACAACTAACGTATAAAATATTGATAAATTTGCTCGGCCTGATGTGTGTGTAAAGTTTCACGAGTTGTCGTTCATATTTAGAACCTCATAATCAGCTTTGTTTTATTGCCGAACAGTGCAATGCCACTCCCACAACTTTTCATGAAAAAGGACGAATTTCGTATTGTGACATCCTCATGGCCGAAACAGTCATCCGAGCATATATGAGGGCGACCTTGTTGAGTTGCACGGAGAAAAACATCCAAGAAAATAACTTGTATTAGCTTTTACCAGTTGGGGGCGCTACTACTACGATGAAAAATAAGTTGGTAGATGTCTTCAGGGCTGAAGTATCCTCAAATGTGTGCAACTTCGAGAAGATAGGATCATCTGAGTCATGTTGCTGGAGCTTTTGTTGCCACAGAGTACAATCGGACTTTTCAGCACCGTAATAGCCACGCCTTTTGCCAAAACGTCACAAAATTCGGCAGAGAGTAAGATCATTGTCTTGAGTCTTTTCTGACTAATTTTCAGTCGGATTCGTCGAAAGGGCACCGTGCAGTACGTGACAATTAAAATAAAAACAAATTTTTGATTCCACTTGGCGGCACTGTGTGTATAACAAAATAATAACATTAAGATGTCTTCAGGTCGGGACGTTTTATTTACAGGTGAAGGTTTGGATTTTTAGGAGCATGTGCAGGGGAGTTATTAAGCATTCATTTATTTGTATTAGGTTCATTTTGTCTTCCTATTATTGATATTTGACTGATTCATTAAAAGCAGACAATTATGTTTTAGGTTAATTTTTTACCTGACATGTTTCGGCGAGTCTTTCGCCTACTTCAGAGTGTCGCATGATGGTGTCTTGAGCTGATGTTCCATGAGGGTGTGACTTACCTGTCAAAAAAATGAAAAAAATCAGAGCAGTAAAAGAACAAGCACAACATGAACATTACAAATCAGCAATCACTGACCACTGCAAAAGGGAAAACCACATCATGGACCGGGAGAAGGGCAGGGTCATCCGCACAGAAGAGAACAAACAACAGCGCTGGATCAGAGAGGCCATTGAGATCTGCAAGCGAGGCATAAAAACCATGAACAGAGACAAGGGAGCCTTCATCCTCTCTACCACCTGGACCAGCATCTTGGCGGAGTGAACGGACAGCGGGGGGCGTGACTTGCCTTCATTCTTGTGACAGGTAAGTCACGCCCTCATGGAACATCAGCTGATAAAGACGGGTCACAAGACACCATCATGTGAAACTCTGAAGAAGGCGAAAGACTTTCGTATTGTGACATCCTCAAGGCCTAAACACTCATCCGAGCAAATATAAGGTAGATTTTGTTAACCTGCCCGGAGAAAAACATCAACGAAAATAATTTGTATTTGTTTTAACCAGTTGGTGGCGCTACCACTGCGATCAAAAATAAGTTGGCAGCCGTCTTCAGGGCCTGAATATCCTCAAATGTGAAAAATTTCGAGAAGATGGATCATCTGAATCATTTTGCAGGAACTTTTGTTGCCACGGAGAATAATCAGACTCTGCGGCACCGTAATAGCCACGCCCTTCGAAGGAAAGTCACAAAAATAGGGATAGAGTAAGATCAATGTCTTGAGTCTTTTCTAGCCAATTTTCAATCAGATTCGTTAAAAGGGCACCGTGCAGTACGTCAAAATGTAAAAAATGATATTGATTGGCGCAAGGTGTATAACTGAATATAAACATATAGATGTCTTCAGGTACAGACTCTTTATGTACATGTGAAGTTTTGGATTTTTAGCAGCATGTGCAGGAGAGTTATTAAGCATTTTGTCCATTGCGGCGAAGGAAATCTTAAGTGAAAACTTTGATGCCCCGCCCCCGTCATATAGTATTTCGGAAACAAACATTTTTAGCCCCAGTGTTTGTGCCAGGTCTTCAGATGCTACAGACAGAATTTTAAGGCAATCAGATGAAGCCTTTAGGATCAGGGTGCAAAAGAATGACCCCTGTAAACATGCAAAAAAGGGCAAAAGTCGGACTTTCAAAAATTCATAACTCACTTCCTGTTCATATTAGACGTTAAAATATCAAATTTTTCGCCATGCCCGATGAGACTGCCAGGTTTGGTGAGTTTTTGTGCATGTTTCGGGGGTCAAAAATGCGATCGAACAATCGGAAAAATAATAATAATAATTTCTACAAAAACAATAGGGACTTCGCAGCGGTCGCTGCTCAGGCCCTAATAATAATAATAATAATAATAATAAAAGTAATAATATTTTCTACAAAAACAATAGGGACCTCGCCGCGGTCGCTGCTCGGGCCCCAATAATAATTTCTACACAAAGTCCATTGTGGTGACCCGCCCCCTTTTAAGTAAATTCAAAATGGCCGACTTCCTGTAAAACCTAGCTCATTGCTCCAAGAGACTTTTTTGTAGGTCTTGGTCTTATACATACAGTGAACCCTCGCTACTTCGCGGTTCACCTTTCGCAGGTTCAGTGCTTCGCGGGTCTAAAAAATATTCGGGGGCATTGTAGTTTCGCCGAGCGGCACGACGGGGCGCTGGAGCGGTTAGACGGCCGGCGTGCGCCGAAGAAGAGCGTGGGCGAAGAGGAGAGTGGACGAAGAAGAGCACGTTCCCCCGGACACGATCGGTGGCGACGTTTCGCGCGGTTCGGACCGTACCAGAGCTCCGGCCAGCGTGCGTGGCAGTTAAGCCGTAGAGGAGCACCTTCCCCGGGCACGGGCGGTGCCAAGCGGCCCCTAAGTTTAACCGAATGGAAGCTCCGGAGGAGGAGGGCATGCTCGCGTCACAGTAAGCCGAAGAGGAGCACCTTCCCCGGGCACGGGCGGTTCCAAGCGGCCCCTAAGTTTAACCGAATGGAAGCTCCGGAGGAGGAGGGCATGCTCGCGTCACAGTAAGCCGAAGAGGAGCACCTACCCCGGGCACGGGCGGTGCCAAGCGGCCCCTAAGTTTAACCGAATGGAAGCTCCGGACGGAGGAGGACGGGCGTGTGTCACAGTTAAGCCAAATTGGAGCACCTCTTCTGCCCGGGCACGAGCGGAGCGCGAGGCTGTCAGTTATGAATGAATAAATGAATAAATAAATAAAGAATGCCACCTTTCATTTCACAGGGCACACCGGACGGCGTACCAGCAGGTAAAAGTCGGAGTAATTAAATAAATACAAAAAGAATGGCTGGGGAATAAAAAAATAATACGTTTTAATAATAATTTGGTTTTTTTGTTATAACATGAATTTCACTCTCTCTCTCCCCGTATATATATATATATATATATATATATATATATATATATATATATATATATATATATATATATATATATATATTTATTATATATATTGTATATTTTTTTTAAGCATTTTTGAAGGTGCGCCGCTACTTCGCGGATTTTCAGTTTTCGCGGATGGTCTCGGTCCCCATTAACGGCGATAACCGAGGGTTCACTGTACTCCATAAAATTTACAAAAAGCGAGGTGAAACACTCAACCAGAGCTGCTTTTTTTTAACATTTCTCGAGGGCCATGGCGAGCCATTTCAAAAAATCTGCACAACTAACGTATAAAATATTGATAAATTTGCTCGGCCTGATGTGTGTGTAAAGTTTTACGAGTTGACGTTCATATTTAGAACCTCATAATCAGCTTTGTTTTATTGCCGAACAGTGCAATGCCACTCCCACAACTTTTCACGAAAAATCACGAATTTCGTATTGTGACATCCTCATGGCCGAAACAGTCATCCGAGCATATATGAGGGCGACCTTGTTGAGTTGCACGGAGAAAAACATCCAAGAAAATAACTTGTATTAGCTTTTACCAGTTGGTGGCGCTACTACTACGATGTAAAATAAGTTGGTAGATGTCTTCAGGGCTGAAGTATCCTCAAATGTGTACAACTTCGAGAAGATAGGATCATCTGAGTCATGTTGCCGGAGCTTTTGTTGCCACAGAGTACAATCGGACTTTTCAGCACCTTAATAGCCACGCCTTTTGCCAAAACGTCACAAAATTCGGCAGAGAGTAAGATCATTGTCTTGAGTCTTTTCTGACTAATTTTCAGTCGGATTCGTCAAAAGGGCACCGTGCAGTACGTGAAAATTAAAATAAAAACAAATTTTTGATTCCACTTGGCGGCACTGTGTGTATAACAAAATAATAACATTAAGATGTCTTCAGGTCGGGACGTTTTATTTACAGGTGAAGGTTTGGATTTTTAGGAGCATGTGCAGGGGAGTTATTAAGCATTCATTTATTTGTATTAGGTTCATTTTGTCTTCTTATTATTGATATTTGACTGATTCATTAAAAGCAGACAATTATGTTTTAGGTTAATTTTTTACCTGACATGTTTCGGCGAGTCTTTCGCCTTCTTCAGAGTGTCGCATGATGGTGTCTTGAGACCCGTCTTTATCAGCTGATGTTCCATGAGGGTGTGACTTACCTGTCAAAAAAATGAAAAATCAGAGCAGTCAAAGAACAAGCACAACATGAACATTACAAATCAGCAATCACTGACCACTGCAAAAGGGAAAACCACATCATGGACCGGGAGAAGGGCAGGGTCATCCGCACCGAAGAGAACAAACAACAGCGCTGGATCAGAGAGGCCATTGAGATCTGCAAGCGAGGCATAAAAACCATGAACAGAGACAAGGGAGCCTTCATCCTCTCTACCACCTGGAGCAGCATTTTGGCGGAGTGAACGGACAGCGGGGGGCGTGACTTGCCTTCATTCTTGTGACAGGTAAGTCACGCCCTCATGGAACATCAGCTGATAAAGACGGGCCACAAGACACCATCATGTGACACTCTGAAGAAGGCGAAAGACTTTCGTATTGTGACATCCTCAAGGCCTAAACACTCATCCGAGCAAATGTAAGGTAGATTTTGTTAACCTGCCCGGAGAAAAAAATCAACGAAAATAATTTGTATTTGTTTTAACCAGTTGGTGGCGCTACCACTGCGATCAAAAATAAGTTGGCAGCCGTCTTCAGGGCCTGAATATCCTCAAATGTGAAAAATTTCGAGAAGATGGATCATCTGAATCATTTTGCAGGAACTTTTGTTGCCACGGAGAATAATCAGACTCTGCGGCACCGTAATAGCCACGCCCTTCGAAGGAAAGTCACAAAAATAGGGATAGAGTAAGATCAATGTCTTGAGTCTTTTCTAGCCAATTTTCAATCAGATTCGTTAAAAGGGCACCGTGCAGTACGTCAAAATGTAAAAAATGATATTGATTGGCGCAAGGTGTATAAATGAATATAAATATATAGATGTCTTCAGGTACAGACTCTTTATGTACATGTGAAGTTTTGGATTTTTAGCAGCATGTGCAGGAGAGTTATTAAGCATTTTGTCCATTGCGGCGAAGGAAATCTTAAGTGAAAACTTTGATGCCCCGCCCCCGTCATATAGTATTTCGGAAACAAAAAATTTTAGCCCCAGTGTTTGTGCCAGGTCTTCAGATGCTACAGACAGAATTTTAAGGCAATCAGATGAAGCCTTTAGGATCAGGGTGCAAAAGAATGACCCCTGTAAACATGCAAAAAAGGGCAAAAGTCGGACTTTCAAAAATTCATAACTCACTTCCTGTTCATATTAGACGTTAAAATATCAAATTTTTCGCCATGCCCGATGAGACTGCCAAGTTTGGTGAGTTTTTGTGCATGTTTCGGGGGTCAAAAATGCGATCGAACAATCGGAAAAATAATAATAATAATAATTTCTACAAAAACAATAGGGACTTCGCAGCGGTCGCTGCTCAGACCCTAATAATAATAATAATAATAATAATAAAAGTAATAATATCTTCTACAAAAACAATAGGGACCTCGCCGCGGTCGCTGCTCGGGCCCCAATAATAATTTCTACACAAAGTCCATTGTGGTGACCCGCCCCCTTTTCAGTAAATTCAAAATGGCCGACTTCCTGTAAAACCTAGCTCATTGCTCCAAGAGACTTTTTTGTAGGTCTTGGTCTTATACATACAGTGAACCCTCGCTACTTCGCGGTTCACCTTTCGCGGGTTCAGTGCTTCGCGGGTCTAAAAAATATTCGGGGGCATTGTAGTTTCGCCGAGCGGCACGACGGGGCGCTGGAGCGGTTAGACGGCCGGCGTGCGCCGAAGAAGAGCGTGGGCGAAGAGGAGAGTGGACGAAGAAGAGCACGTTCCCCCGGACACGATCGGTGGCGACGTTTCGCGCGGTTCGGACCGTACCAGAGCTCCGGCCAGCGTGCGTGGCAGTTAAGCCGTAGAGGAGCACCTTCCCCGGGCACGGGCAGTGCCAAGCGGCCCCTAAGTTTAACCGAATGGAAGCTCCGGAGGAGGAGGGCATGCTCGCGTCACAGTAAGCCGAAGAGGAGCACCTTCCCCGGGCACGGGCGGTTCCAAGCGGCCCCTAAGTTTAACCGAATGGAAGCTCCGGAGGAGGAGGGCATGCTCGCGTCACAGTAAGCCGAAGAGGAGCACCTTCCCCGGGCACGGGCGGTGCCAAGCGGCCCCTAAGTTTAACCGAATGGAAGCTCCGGGGGAGGAGGACGGGCGTGTGTCACAGTTAAGCCAAATTGGAGCACCTCTTCTGCCCGGGCACGAGCGGAGCGCGAGGCTGTCAGTTATGAATGAATAAATGAATAAATAAATAAAGAATGCCACCTTTCATTTCACAGGGCACACCGGACGGCGTACCAGCAGGTAAAAGTCGGAGTAATTAAATAAATACAAAAAGAATGGCTGGGGAATAAAAAAATAATACGTTTTAATAATAATTTGTTTTTTTTGTTATAACATGAATTTCACTCTCTCTCTCCCCGTATATATATATATATATATATATATATATATATATATATATATATATATATATATATATTTATTATATATATTGTATATTTTTTTTAAGCATTTTTGAAGGTGCGCCGCTACTTCGCGGATTTTCAGTTTTCGCGGGTGGTCTCGGTCCCCATTAACCGCGATAACCGAGGGTTCACTGTACTCCATAAAATTTACAAAAAGCGAGGTGAAACACTCAACCAGAGCTGCTTTTTTTTAACATTTCTCGAGGGCCATGGCGAGCCATTTCAAAAAAGCTGCACAACTAACGTATAAAATATTGATAAATTTGCTCGGCCTGATGTGTGTGTAAAGTTTTACGAGTTGTCGTTCATATTTAGAACCTCATAATCAGCTTTGTTTTATTGCCGAACAGTGCAATGCCACTCCCACAACTTTTCACGAAAAATCACGAATTTCGTATTGTGACATCCTCATGGCCGAAACAGTCATCCGAGCATATATGAGGGCGACCTTGTTGAGTTGCACGGAGAAAAACATCCAAGAAAATAACTTGTATTAGCTTTTACCAGTTGGTGGCGCTACTACTACGATATAAAATAAGTTGGTAGATGTCTTCAGGGCTGAAGTATCCTCAAATGTGTACAACTTCGAGAAGATAGGATGATCTGAGTCATGTTGCCGGAGCTTTTGTTGCCACAGAGTACAATCGGACTTTTCAGCACCTTAATAGCCACGCCTTTTGCCAAAACGTCACAAAATTCGGCAGAGAGTAAGATCATTGTCTTGAGTCTTTTCTGACTAATTTTCAGTCGGATTCGTCAAAAGGGCACCGTGCAGTACGTGAAAATTAAAATAAAAACAAATTTTTGATTCCACTTGGCGGCACTGTGTGTATAACAAAATAATAACATTAAGATGTCTTCAGGTCGGGACGTTTTATTTACAGGTGAAGGTTTGGATTTTTAGGAGCATGTGCAGGGGAGTTATTAAGCATTCATTTATTTGTATTAGGTTCATTTTGTCTTCTTATTATTGATATTTGACTGATTCATTAAAAGCAGACAATTATGTTTTAGGTTAATTTTTTACCTGACATGTTTCGGCGAGTCTTTCGCCTACTTCAGAGTGTCGCATGATGGTGTCTTGAGCTGATGTTCCATGAGGGTGTGACTTACCTGTCAAAAAAATGAAAAAAATCAGAGCAGTAAAAGAACAAGCACAACATGAACATTACAAATCAGCAATCACTGACCACTGCAAAAGGGAAAACCACATCATGGACCGGGAGAAGGGCAGGGTCATCCACACAGAAGAGAACAAACAACAGCGCTGGATCAGAGAGGCCATTGAGATCTGCAAGCGAGGCATAAAAACCATGAACAGAGACAAGGGAGCCTTCATCCTCTCTACCACCTGGACCAGCATCTTGGCGGAGTGAACGGACAGCGGGGGGCGTGACTTGCCTTCATTCTTGTGACAGGTAAGTCACGCCCTCATGGAACATCAGCTGATAAAGGCGGGTCACAAGACACCATCATGTGACACTCTGAAGAAGGCGAAAGACTTTCGTATTGTGACATGCTCAAGGCCTAAACACTCATCCGAGCAAATATAAGGTAGATTTTGTTAACATGCCCGGAGAAAAACATCAACGAAAATAATTTATATTTGTTTTAACCAGTTGGTGGCGCTACCACTGCGATCAAAAATAAGTTGGCAGCCGTCTTCAGGGCCTGAATATCCTCAAATGTGAAAAACTTCGAGAAGATGGATCATCTGAATCATTTTGCAGGAACTTTTGTTGCCACGGAGAATAATCAGACTCTGCGGCACCGTAATAGCCACGCCCTTCGAAGGAAAGTCACAAAAATAGGGATAGAGTAAGATCAATGTCTTGAGTCTTTTCTAGCCAATTTTCAATCAGATTCGTTAAAAGGGCACCGTGCAGTACGTCAAAATGTAAAAAATGATATTGATTGGCGCAAGGTGTATAACTGAATATAAACATATAGATGTCTTCAGGTACAGACTCTTTATGTACATGTGAAGTTTTGGATTTTTAGCAGCATGTGCAGGAGAGTTATTAAGCATTTTGTCCATTGCGGCGAAGGAAATCTTAAGTGAAAACTTTGATGCCCCGCCCCCGTCATATAGTATTTCGGAAACAAAAAATTTTAGCCCCAGTGTTTGTCCCAGGTCTTCAGATGCTACAGACAGAATTTTAAGGCAATCAGATGAAGCCTTTAGGATCAGGGTGCAAAAGAATGACCCCTGTAAACATGCAAAAAAGGGCAAAAGTCGGACTTTCAAAAATTCAGAACTCACTTCCTGTTCATATTAGACGTTAAAATATCAAATTTTTCGCCATGCCCGATGAGACTGCCAGGTTTGGTGAGTTTTTGTGCATGTTTCGGGGGTCAAAAATGCGATCGAACAATCGGAAAAATAATAATAATAATTTCTACAAAAACAATAGGGACTTCGCAGCGGTCGCTGCTCAGGCCCTAATAATAATAATAATAATAATAATAAAAGTAATAATATTTTCTACAAAAACAATAGGGACCTCGCCGCGGTCGCTGCTCGGGCCCCAATAATAATTTCTACACAAAGTCCATTGTGGTGACCCGCCCCCTTTTAAGTAAATTCAAAATGGCCGACTTCCTGTAAAACCTAGCTCATTGCTCCAAGAGACTTTTTTGTAGGTCTTGGTCTTATACATACAGTGAACCCTCGCTACTTCGCGGTTCACCTTTCGCAGGTTCAGTGCTTCGCGGGTCTAAAAAATATTCGGGGGCATTGTAGTTTCGCCGAGCGGCACGACGGGGCGCTGGAGCGGTTAGACGGCCGGCGTGCGCCGAAGAAGAGCGTGGGCGAAGAGGAGAGTGGACGAAGAAGAGCACGTTCCCCCGGACACGATCGGTGGCGACGTTTCGCGCGGTTCGGACCGTACCAGAGCTCCGGCCAGCGTGCGTGGCAGTTAAGCCGTAGAGGAGCACCTTCCCCGGGCACGGGCGGTGCCAAGCGGCCCCTAAGTTTAACCGAATGGAAGCTCCGGAGGAGGAGGGCATGCTCGCGTCACAGTAAGCCGAAGAGGAGCACCTTCCCCGGGCACGGGCGGTTCCAAGCGGCCCCTAAGTTTAACCGAATGGAAGCTCCGGAGGAGGAGGGCATGCTCGCGTCACAGTAAGCCGAAGAGGAGCACCTTCCCCGGGCACGGGCGGTGCCAAGCGGCCCCTAAGTTTAACCGAATGGAAGCTCCGGACGGAGGAGGACGGGCGTGTGTCACAGTTAAGCCAAATTGGAGCACCTCTTCTGCCCGGGCACGAGCGGAGCGCGAGGCTGTCAGTTATGAATGAATAAATGAATAAATAAATAAAGAATGCCACCTTTCATTTCACAGGGCACACCGGACGGCGTACCAGCAGGTAAAAGTCGGAGTAATTAAATAAATACAAAAAGAATGGCTGGGGAATAAAAAAATAATACGTTTTAATAATAATTTGGTTTTTTTGTTATAACATGAATTTCACTCTCTCTCTCCCCGTATATATATATATATATATATATATATATATATATATATATATATATATATATTTATTATATATATTGTATATTTTTTTTAAGCATTTTTGAAGGTGCGCCGCTACTTCGCGGATTTTCAGTTTTCGCGGGTGGTCTCGGTCCCCATTAACCGCGATAACCGAGGGTTCACTGTACTCCATAAAATTTACAAAAAGCGAGGTGAAACACTCAACCAGAGCTGCTTTTTTTTAACATTTCTCGAGGGCCATGGCGAGCCATTTCAAAAAAGCTGCACAACTAACGTATAAAATATTGATAAATTTGCTCGGCCTGATGTGTGTGTAAAGTTTTACGAGTTGTCGTTCATATTTAGAACCTCATAATCAGCTTTGTTTTATTGCCGAACAGTGCAATGCCACTCCCACAACTTTTCACGAAAAATCACGAATTTCGTATTGTGACATCCTCATGGCCGAAACAGTCATCCGAGCATATATGAGGGCGACCTTGTTGAGTTGCACGGAGAAAAACATCCAAGAAAATAACTTGTATTAGCTTTTACCAGTTGGTGGCGCTACTACTACGATATAAAATAAGTTGGTAGATGTCTTCAGGGCTGAAGTATCCTCAAATGTGTACAACTTCGAGAAGATAGGATGATCTGAGTCATGTTGCCGGAGCTTTTGTTGCCACAGAGTACAATCGGACTTTTCAGCACCTTAATAGCCACGCCTTTTGCCAAAACGTCACAAAATTCGGCAGAGAGTAAGATCATTGTCTTGAGTGTTTTCTGACTAATTTTCAGTCGGATTCGTCAAAAGGGCACCGTGCAGTACGTGAAAATTAAAATAAAAACAAATTTTTGATTCCACTTGGCGGCACTGTGTGTATAACAAAATAATAACATTAAGATGTCTTCAGGTCGGGACGTTTTATTTACAGGTGAAGGTTTGGATTTTTAGGAGCATGTGCAGGGGAGTTATTAAGCATTCATTTATTTGTATTAGGTTCATTTTGTCTTCTTATTATTGATATTTGACTGATTCATTAAAAGCAGACAATTATGTTTTAGGTTAATTTTTTACCTGACATGTTTCGGCGAGTCTTTCGCCTTCTTCAGAGTGTCGCATGATGGTGTCTTGAGACCCGTCTTTATCAGCTGATGTTCCATGAGGGTGTGACTTACCTGTCAAAAAAATGAAAAATCAGAGCAGTAAAAGAACAAGCACAACATGAACATTACAAATCAGCAATCACTGACCACTGCAAAAGGGAAAACCACATCATGGACCGGGAGAAGGGCAGGGTCATCCGCACAGAAGAGAACAAACAACAGCGCTGGATCAGAGAGGCCATTGAGATCTGCAAGCGAGGCATAAAAACCATGAACAGAGACAAGGGAGCCTTCATCCTCTCTACCACCTGGACCAGCATCTTGGCGGAGTGAACGGACAGCGGGGGGCGTGACTTGCCTTCATTCTTGTGACAGGTAAGTCACGCCCTCATGGAACATCAGCTGATAAAGGCGGGTCACAAGACACCATCATGTGACACTCTGAAGAAGGCGAAAGACTTTCGTATTGTGACATGCTCAAGGCCTAAACACTCATCCGAGCAAATATAAGGTAGATTTTGTTAACATGCCCGGAGAAAAACATCAACGAAAATAATTTATATTTGTTTTAACCAGTTGGTGGCGCTACCACTGCGATCAAAAATAAGTTGGCAGCCGTCTTCAGGGCCTGAATATCCTCAAATGTGAAAAATTTCGAGAAGATGGATCATCTGAATCATTTTGCAGGAACTTTTGTTGCCACGGAGAATAATCAGACTCTGCGGCACCGTAATAGCCACGCCCTTCGAAGGAAAGTCACAAAAATAGGGATAGAGTAAGATCAATGTCTTGAGTCTTTTCTAGCCAATTTTCAATCAGATTCGTTACAAGGGCACCGTGCAGTACGTCAAAATGTAAAAAATGATATTGATTGGCGCAAGGTGTATAACTGAATATAAACATATAGATGTCTTCAGGTACAGACTCTTTATGTACATGTGAAGTTTTGGATTTTTAGCAGCATGTGCAGGAGAGTTATTAAGCATTTTGTCCATTGCGGCGAAGGAAATCTTAAGTGAAAACTTTGATGCCCCGCCCCCGTCATATAGTATTTCGGAAACAAAAAATTTTAGCCCCAGTGTTTGTCCCAGGTCTTCAGATGCTACAGACAGAATTTTAAGGCAATCAGATGAAGCCTTTAGGATCAGGGTGCAAAAGAATGACCCCTGTAAACATGCAAAAAAGGGCAAAAGTCGGACTTTCAAAAATTCATAACTCACTTCCTGTTCATATTAGACGTTAAAATATCAAATTTTTCGCCATGCCCGATGAGACTGCCAGGTTTGGTGAGTTTTTGTGCATGTTTCGGGGGTCAAAAATGCGATCGAACAATCGGAAAAATAATAATAATAATTTCTACAAAAACAATAGGGACTTCGCAGCGGTCGCTGCTCAGGCCCTAATAATAATAATAATAATAATAATAAAAGTAATAATATTTTCTACAAAAACAATAGGGACCTCGCCGCGGTCGCTGCTCGGGCCCCAATAATAATTTCTACACAAAGTCCATTGTGGTGACCCGCCCCCTTTTAAGTAAATTCAAAATGGCCGACTTCCTGTAAAACCTAGCTCATTGCTCCAAGAGACTTTTTTGTAGGTCTTGGTCTTATACATACAGTGAACCCTCGCTACTTCGCGGTTCACCTTTCGCAGGTTCAGTGCTTCGCGGGTCTAAAAAATATTCGGGGGCATTGTAGTTTCGCCGAGCGGCACGACGGGGCGCTGGAGCGGTTAGACGGCCGGCGTGCGCCGAAGAAGAGCGTGGGCGAAGAGGAGAGTGGACGAAGAAGAGCACGTTCCCCCGGACACGATCTGTGGCGACGTTTCGCGCGGTTCGGACCGTACCAGAGCTCCGGCCAGCGTGCGTGGCAGTTAAGCCGTAGAGGAGCACCTTTCCCGGGCACGGGCGGTGCCAAGCGGCCCCTAAGTTTAACCGAATGGAAGCTCCGGAGGAGGAGGGCATGCTCGCGTCACAGTAAGCCGAAGAGGAGCACCTTCCCCGGGCACGGGCGGTTCCAAGCGGCCCCTAAGTTTAACCGAATGGAAGCTCCGGAGGAGGAGGGCATGCTCGCGTCACAGTAAGCCGAAGAGGAGCACCTTCCCCGGGCACGGGCGGTGCCAAGCGGCCCCTAAGTTTAACCGAATGGAAGCTCCGGACGGAGGAGGACGGGCGTGTGTCACAGTTAAGCCAAATTGGAGCACCTCTTCTGCCCGGGCACGAGCGGAGCGCGAGGCTGTCAGTTATGAATGAATAAATGAATAAATAAATAAATAATGCCACCTTTCATTTCACAGGGCACACCGGACGGCGTACCAGCAGGTAAAAGTCGGAGTAATTAAATAAATACAAAAAGAATGGCTGGGGAATAAAAAAATAATACGTTTTAATAATAATTTGGTTTTTTTGTTATAACATGAATTTCACTCTCTCTCTCCCCGTATATATATATATATATATATATATATATATATATATATATTATATATATTGTATATTTTTTTTAAGCATTTTTGAAGGTGCGCCGCTACTTCGCGGATTTTCAGTTTTCGCGGGTGGTCTCGGTCCCCATTAACCGCGATAACCGAGGGTTCACTGTACTCCATAAAATTTACAAAAAGCGAGGTGAAACACTCAACCAGAGCTGCTTTTTTTTAACATTTCTCGAGGGCCATGGCGAGCCATTTCAAAAAAGCTGCACAACTAACGTATAAAATATTGATAAATTTGCTCGGCCTGATGTGTGTGTAAAGTTTTACGAGTTGTCGTTCATATTTAGAACCTCATAATCAGCTTTGTTTTATTGCCGAACAGTGCAATGCCACTCCCACAACTTTTCACGAAAAATCACGAATTTCGTATTGTGACATCCTCATGGCCGAAACAGTCATCCGAGCATATATGAGGGCGACCTTGTTGAGTTGCACGGAGAAAAACATCCAAGAAAATAACTTGTATTAGCTTTTACCAGTTGGTGGCGCTACTACTACGATATAAAATAAGTTGGTAGATGTCTTCATAGCTGAAGTATCCTCAAATGTGTACAACTTCGAGAAGATAGGATGATCTGAGTCATGTTGCCGGAGCTTTTGTTGCCACAGAGTACAATCGGACTTTTCAGCACCTTAATAGCCACGCCTTTTGCCAAAACGTCACAAAATTCGGCAGAGAGTAAGATCATTGTCTTGAGTCTTTTCTGACTAATTTTCAGTCGGATTCGTCAAAAGGGCACCGTGCAGTACGTGAAAATTAAAATAAAAACAAATTTTTGATTCCACTTGGCGGCACTGTGTGTATAACAAAATAATAACATTAAGATGTCTTCAGGTCGGGACGTTTTATTTACAGGTGAAGGTTTGGATTTTTAGGAGCATGTGCAGGGGAGTTATTAAGCATTCATTTATTTGTATTAGGTTCATTTTGTCTTCTTATTATTGATATTTGACTGATTCATTAAAAGCAGACAATTATGTTTTAGGTTAATTTTTTACCTGACATGTTTCGGCGAGTCTTTCGCCTTCTTCAGAGTGTCGCATGATGGTGTCTTGAGACCCGTCTTTATCAGCTGATGTTCCATGAGGGTGTGACTTACCTGTCAAAAAAATGAAAAATCAGAGCAGTAAAAGAACAAGCACAACATGAACATTACAAATCAGCAATCACTGACCACTGCAAAAGGGAAAACCACATCATGGACCGGGAGAAGGGCAGGGTCATCCGCACCGAAGAGAACAAACAACAGCGCTGGATCAGAGAGGCCATTGAGATCTGCAAGCGAGGCATAAAAACCATGAACAGAGGCAAGGGAGCCTTCATCCTCTCTACCACCTGGAGCAGCATTTTGGCGGAGTGAACGGACAGCGGGGGGCGTGACTTGCCTTCATTCTTGTGACAGGTAAGTCACGCCCTCATGGAACATCAGCTGATAAAGAAATGTAAAAAATGATATTGATTGGCGCAAGGTGTATAACTGAATATAAACATATAGATGTCTTCAGGTACAGACTCTTTATGTACATGTGAAGTTTTGGATTTTTAGCAGCATGTGCAGGAGAGTTATTAAGCATTTTGTCCATTGCGGCGAAGGAAATCTTAAGTGAAAACTTTGATGCCCCGCCCCCGTCATATAGTATTTCGGAAACAAAAAATTTTAGCCCCAGTGTTTGTGCCAGGTCTTCAGATGCTACAGACAGAATTTTAAGGCAATCAGATGAAGCCTTTAGGATCAGGGTGCAAAAGAATGACCACTGTAAACATGCAAAAAAGGGCAAAAGTCGGACTTTCAAAAATTCATAACTCACTTCCTGTTCATATTAGACGTTAAAATATCAAATTTTTCGCCATGCCCGATGAGACTGCCAAGTTTGGTGAGTTTTTGTGCATGTTTCGGGGGTCAAAAATGCGATAGAACAATCGGAAAAATAATAATAATAATAATTTCTACAAAAACAATAGGGACTTCGCAGCGGTCGCTGCTCAGACCCTAATAATAATAATAATAATAATAATAAAAGTAATAATATCTTCTACAAAAACAATAGGGACCTCGCCGCGGTCGCTGCTCGGGCCCCAATAATAATTTCTACACAAAGTCCATTGTGGTGACCCGCCCCCTTTTCAGTAAATTCAAAATGGCCGACTTCCTGTAAAACCTAGCTCATTGCTCCAAGAGACTTTTTTGTAGGTCTTGGTCTTATACATACAGTGAACCCTCGCTACTTCGCGGTTCACCTTTCGCGGGTTCAGTGCTTCGCGGGTCTAAAAAATATTCGGGGGCATTGTAGTTTCGCCGAGCGGCACGACGGGGCGCTGGAGCGGTTAGACGGCCGGCGTGCGCCGAAGAAGAGCGTGGGCGAAGAGGAGAGTGGACGAAGAAGAGCACGTTCCCCCGGACACGATCGGTGGCGACGTTTCGCGCGGTTCGGACCGTACCAGAGCTCCGGCCAGCGTGCGTGGCAGTTAAGCCGTAGAGGAGCACCTTCCCCGGGCACGGGCAGTGCCAAGCGGCCCCTAAGTTTAACCGAATGGAAGCTCCGGAGGAGGAGGGCATGCTCGCGTCACAGTAAGCCGAAGAGGAGCACCTTCCCCGGGCACGGGCGGTTCCAAGCGGCCCCTAAGTTTAACCGAATGGAAGCTCCGGAGGAGGAGGGCATGCTCGCGTCACAGTAAGCCGAAGAGGAGCACCTTCCCCGGGCACGGGCGGTGCCAAGCGGCCCCTAAGTTTAACCGAATGGAAGCTCCGGGGGAGGAGGACGGGCGTGTGTCACAGTTAAGCCAAATTGGAGCACCTCTTCTGCCCGGGCACGAGCGGAGCGCGAGGCTGTCAGTTATGAATGAATAAATGAATAAATAAATAAAGAATGCCACCTTTCATTTCACAGGGCACACCGGACGGCGTACCAGCAGGTAAAAGTCGGAGTAATTAAATAAATACAAAAAGAATGGCTGGGGAATAAAAAAATAATACGTTTTAATAATAATTTGGTTTTTTTGTTATAACATGAATTTCACTCTCTCTCTCCCCGTATATATATATATATATATATATATATATATATATATATATATATATATATATATATATTTATTATATATATTGTATATTTTTTTTAAGCATTTTTGAAGGTGCGCCGCTACTTCGCGGATTTTCAGTTTTCGCGGGTGGTCTCGGTCCCCATTAACCGCGATAACCGAGGGTTCACTGTACTCCATAAAATTTACAAAAAGCGAGGTGAAACACTCAACCAGAGCTGCTTTTTTTTAACATTTCTCGAGGGCCATGGCGAGCCATTTAAAAAAAGCTGCACAACTAACGTATAAAATATTGATAAATTTGCTCGGCCTGATGTGTGTGTAAAGTTTTACGAGTTGTCGTTCATATTTAGAACCTCATAATCAGCTTTGTTTTATTGCCGAACAGTGCAATGCCACTCCCACAACTTTTCACGAAAAATCACGAATTTCGTATTGTGACATCCTCATGGCCGAAACAGTCATCCGAGCATATATGAGGGCGACCTTGTTGAGTTGCACGGAGAAAAACATCCAAGAAAATAACTTGTATTAGCTTTTACCAGTTGGTGGCGCTACTACTACGATATAAAATAAGTTGGTAGATGTCTTCAGGGCTGAAGTATCCTCAAATGTGTACAACTTCGAGAAGATAGGATGATCTGAGTCATGTTGCCGGAGCTTTTGTTGCCACAGAGTACAATCGGACTTTTCAGCACCTTAATAGCCACGCCTTTTGCCAAAACGTCACAAAATTCGGCAGAGAGTAAGATCATTGTCTTGAGTCTTTTCTGACTAATTTTCAGTCGGATTCGTCAAAAGGGCACCGTGCAGTACGTGAAAATTAAAATAAAAACAAATTTTTGATTCCACTTGGCGGCACTGTGTGTATAACAAAATAATAACATTAAGATGTCTTCAGGTCGGGACGTTTTATTTACAGGTGAAGGTTTGGATTTTTAGGAGCATGTGCAGGGGAGTTATTAAGCATTCATTTATTTGTATTAGGTTCATTTTGTCTTCTTATTATTGATATTTGACTGATTCATTAAAAGCAGACAATTATGTTTTAGGTTAATTTTTTACCTGACATGTTTCGGCGAGTCTTTCGCCTACTTCAGAGTGTCGCATGATGGTGTCTTGAGCTGATGTTCCATGAGGGTGTGACTTACCTGTCAAAAAAATGAAAAAAATCAGAGCAGTAAAAGAACAAGCACAACATGAACATTACAAATCAGCAATCACTGACCACTGCAAAAGGGAAAACCACATCATGGACCGGGAGAAGGGCAGGGTCATCCACACAGAAGAGAACAAACAACAGCGCTGGATCAGAGAGGCCATTGAGATCTGCAAGCGAGGCATAAAAACCATGAACAGAGACAAGGGAGCCTTCATCCTCTCTACCACCTGGACCAGCATCTTGGCGGAGTGAACGGACAGCGGGGGGCGTGACTTGCCTTCATTCTTGTGACAGGTAAGTCACGCCCTCATGGAACATCAGCTGATAAAGGCGGGTCACAAGACACCATCATGTGACACTCTGAAGAAGGCGAAAGACTTTCGTATTGTGACATGCTCAAGGCCTAAACACTCATCCGAGCAAATATAAGGTAGATTTTGTTAACATGCCCGGAGAAAAACATCAACGAAAATAATTTATATTTGTTTTAACCAGTTGGTGGCGCTACCACTGCGATCAAAAATAAGTTGGCAGCCGTCTTCAGGGCCTGAATATCCTCAAATGTGAAAAATTTCGAGAAGATGGATCATCTGAATCATTTTGCAGGAACTTTTGTTGCCACGGAGAATAATCAGACTCTGCGGCACCGTAATAGCCACGCCCTTCGAAGGAAAGTCACAAAAATAGGGATAGAGTAAGATCAATGTCTTGAGTCTTTTCTAGCCAATTTTCAATCAGATTCGTTACAAGGGCACCGTGCAGTACGTCAAAATGTAAAAAATGATATTGATTGGCGCAAGGTGTATAACTGAATATAAACATATAGATGTCTTCAGGTACAGACTCTTTATGTACATGTGAAGTTTTGGATTTTTAGCAGCATGTGCAGGAGAGTTATTAAGCATTTTGTCCATTGCGGCGAAGGAAATCTTAAGTGAAAACTTTGATGCCCCGCCCCCGTCATATAGTATTTCGGAAACAAAAAATTTTAGCCCCAGTGTTTGTCCCAGGTCTTCAGATGCTACAGACAGAATTTTAAGGCAATCAGATGAAGCCTTTAGGATCAGGGTGCAAAAGAATGACCCCTGTAAACATGCAAAAAAGGGCAAAAGTCGGACTTTCAAAAATTCATAACTCACTTCCTGTTCATATTAGACGTTAAAATATCAAATTTTTCGCCATGCCCGATGAGACTGCCAGGTTTGGTGAGTTTTTGTGCATGTTTCGGGGGTCAAAAATGCGATCGAACAATCGGAAAAATAATAATAATAATTTCTACAAAAACAATAGGGACTTCGCAGCGGTCGCTGCTCAGGCCCTAATAATAATAATAATAATAATAATAAAAGTAATAATATTTTCTACAAAAACAATAGGGACCTCGCCGCGGTCGCTGCTCGGGCCCCAATAATAATTTCTACACAAAGTCCATTGTGGTGACCCGCCCCCTTTTAAGTAAATTCAAAATGGCCGACTTCCTGTAAAACCTAGCTCATTGCTCCAAGAGACTTTTTTGTAGGTCTTGGTCTTATACATACAGTGAACCCTCGCTACTTCGCGGTTCACCTTTCGCAGGTTCAGTGCTTCGCGGGTCTAAAAAATATTCGGGGGCATTGTAGTTTCGCCGAGCGGCACGACGGGGCGCTGGAGCGGTTAGACGGCCGGCGTGCGCCGAAGAAGAGCGTGGGCGAAGAGGAGAGTGGACGAAGAAGAGCACGTTCCCCCGGACACGATCTGTGGCGACGTTTCGCGCGGTTCGGACCGTACCAGAGCTCCGGCCAGCGTGCGTGGCAGTTAAGCCGTAGAGGAGCACCTTTCCCGGGCACGGGCGGTGCCAAGCGGCCCCTAAGTTTAACCGAATGGAAGCTCCGGAGGAGGAGGGCATGCTCGCGTCACAGTAAGCCGAAGAGGAGCACCTTCCCCGGGCACGGGCGGTTCCAAGCGGCCCCTAAGTTTAACCGAATGGAAGCTCCGGAGGAGGAGGGCATGCTCGCGTCACAGTAAGCCGAAGAGGAGCACCTTCCCCGGGCACGGGCGGTGCCAAGCGGCCCCTAAGTTTAACCGAATGGAAGCTCCGGACGGAGGAGGACGGGCGTGTGTCACAGTTAAGCCAAATTGGAGCACCTCTTCTGCCCGGGCACGAGCGGAGCGCGAGGCTGTCAGTTATGAATGAATAAATGAATAAATAAATAAATAATGCCACCTTTCATTTCACAGGGCACACCGGACGGCGTACCAGCAGGTAAAAGTCGGAGTAATTAAATAAATACAAAAAGAATGGCTGGGGAATAAAAAAATAATACGTTTTAATAATAATTTGGTTTTTTTGTTATAACATGAATTTCACTCTCTCTCTCCCCGTATATATATATATATATATATATATATATTTATTATATATATTGTATATTTTTTTTAAGCATTTTTGAAGGTGCGCCGCTACTTCGCGGATTTTCAGTTTTCGCGGGTGGTCTCGGTCCCCATTAACCGCGATAACCGAGGGTTCACTGTACTCCATAAAATTTACAAAAAGCGAGGTGAAACACTCAACCAGAGCTGCTTTTTTTTAACATTTCTCGAGGGCCATGGCGAGCCATTTCAAAAAAGCTGCACAACTAACGTATAAAATATTGATAAATTTGCTCGGCCTGATGTGTGTGTAAAGTTTTACGAGTTGTCGTTCATATTTAGAACCTCATAATCAGCTTTGTTTTATTGCCGAACAGTGCAATGCCACTCCCACAACTTTTCACGAAAAATCACGAATTTCGTATTGTGACATCCTCATGGCCGAAACAGTCATCCGAGCATATATGAGGGCGACCTTGTTGAGTTGCACGGAGAAAAACATCCAAGAAAATAACTTGTATTAGCTTTTACCAGTTGGTGGCGCTACTACTACGATGTAAAATAAGTTGGTAGATGTCTTCAGGGCTGAAGTATCCTCAAATGTGTGCAACTTCGAGAAGATAGGATCATCTGAGTCATGTTGCTGGAGCTTTTGTTGCCACAGAGTACAATCGGACTTTTCAGCACCGTAATAGCCACGCCTTTTGCCAAAACGTCACAAAATTCGGCAGAGAGTAAGATCATTGTCTTGAGTCTTTTCTGACTAATTTTCAGTCGGATTCGTCGAAAGGGCACCGTGCAGTACGTGACAATTAAAATAAAAACAAATTTTTGATTCCACTTGGCGGCACTGTGTGTATAACAAAATAATAACATTAAGATGTCTTCAGGTCGGGACGTTTTATTTACAGGTGAAGGTTTGGATTTTTAGGAGCATGTGCAGGGGAGTTATTAAGCATTCATTTATTTGTATTAGGTTCATTTTGTCTTCTTATTATTGATATTTGACTGATTCATTAAAAGCAGACAATTATGTTTTAGGTTAATTTTTTACCTGACATGTTTCGGCGAGTCTTTCGCCTACTTCAGAGTGTCGCATGATGGTGTCTTGAGCTGATGTTCCATGAGGGTGTGACTTACCTGTCAAAAAAATGAAAAAAATCAGAGCAGTAAAAGAACAAGCACAACATGAACATTACAAATCAGCAATCACTGACCACTGCAAAAGGGAAAACCACATCATGGACCGGGAGAAGGGCAGGGTCATCCGCACAGAAGAGAACAAACAACAGCGCTGGATCAGAGAGGCCATTGAGATCTGCAAGCGAGGCATAAAAACCATGAACAGAGACAAGGGAGCCTTCATCCTCTCTACCACCTGGACCAGCATCTTGGCGGAGTGAACGGACACCGGGGGGCGTGACTTGCCTTCATTCTTGTGACAGGTAAGTCACGCCCTCATGGAACATCAGCTGATAAAGACGGGTCACAAGACACCATCATGTGACACTCTGAAGAAGGCGAAAGACTTTCGTATTGTGACATGCTCAAGGCCTAAACACTCATCCGAGCAAATATAAGGTAGATTTTGTTAACCTGCCCGGAGAAAAACATCAACGAAAATAATTTGTATTTGTTTTAACCAGTTGGTGGCGCTACCACTGCGATCAAAAATAAGTTGGCAGCCGTCTTCAGGGCCTGAATATCCTCAAATGTGAAAGATTTCCAGAAGATGGATCATCTGAATCATTTTGCAGGAACTTTTGTTGCCACGGAGAATAATCAGACTCTGCGGCACCGTAATAGCCACGCCCTTTGAAGGAAAGTCATAAAAATAGGGATAGAGTAAGATCAATGTCTTGAGTCTTTTCTAGCCAATTTTCAGTCGGATTCGTTAAAAGGGCACCGTGCAGTACGTCAAAATGTAAACATTTATATTGATTGGCGCAAGGTGTATAACTGAATATAAACATATAGATGTCTTCAGGTACCGACTCTTTATGTACATGTGAAGTTTTGGATTTTTAGCAGCACGGGCAGGAGAGTTATTAAGCATTTTGTCCATTGCGGCGAAGGAAATCTTAAGTGAAAACTTTGAAGCCCCGCCCCCGTCATATAGTATTTCGGAAACAAAAAATTTTAGCCCCAGTGTTTGTCCCAGGTCTTAAGATGCTCCAGACAGAACTTTAAGGCAATCAGATGAAGCCTTTAGGATCAGGGTGCAAAAGAATGACCCCTGTAAACATGCAAAAAAGGGCAAAAGTCGGACTTTCAAAAATTCATAACTCACTTCCTGTTCATATTAGACGTTAAAAAATATCAAATTTTTCGCCATGCCCGATGAGACTGCCAAGTTTGGTGAGTTTTTGTGCATGTTTCGGGGGTCAAAAATGCGATCGAACAATCGGAAAAATAATAATAATAATAATTTCTACAAAAACAATAGGGACTTCGCAGCGGTCGCTGCTCAGGCCCTAATAATAATAATAATAATAATAATAATAATAATAATAAAAGTAATAATATTTTCTACAAAAACAATAGGGACCTCGCCGCGGTCGCTGCTCGGGCCCCAATAATAATTTCTACACAAAGTCCATTGTGGAGACCCGCCCCCTTTTAAGTAAATTCAAAATGGCCGACTTCCTGTAAAACCTAGCTCATTGCTCCAAGAGACTTTTTTGTAGGTCTTGGTCTTATACATACAGTGAACCCTCGCTACTTCGAGGTTCACCTTTCGCGGGTTCAGTGCTTCGCGGGTCTAAAAAATATTCGGGGGCATTGTAGTTTCGCCGAGCGGCACGACGGGGCGCTGGAGCGGTTAGACGGCCGGCGTGCGCCGAAGAAGAGCGTGGGCGAAGAGGAGAGTGGACGAAGAAGAGCACGTTCCCCCGGACACGATCGGTGGCGACGTTTCGCGCGGTTCGGACCGTACCAGAGCTCCGGCCGGCGTGCGTGGCAGTTAAGCCGTAGAGGAGCACCTTCCCCGGGCACGGGCGGTTCCAAGCGGCCCCTGAGTTTAACCGAATGGAAGCTCCGGAGGAGGAGGGCATGCTCGCGTCACAGTAAGCCGAAGAGGAGCACCTTCCCCGGGCACGGGCGGTTCCAAGCGGCCCCTAAGTTTAACCGAATGGAAGCTCCGGAGGAGGAGGGCATGCTCGCGTCACAGTAAGCCGAAGAGGAGCACCTTCCCCGGGCACGGGCGGTGCCAAGCGGCCCCTAAGTTTAACCGAATGGAAGCTCCGGGGGAGGAGGGCGGGCGTGTGTCACAGTTAAGCCGAATTGGAGCACCTCTTCTGCCGGGCACAAGCGGAGCGCGAGGCTGTCAGTTATGAATGAATAAATGAATAAATAAATAAAGAATGCCACCTTTCATTTCACAGGGCACACCGGACGGCGTACCAGCAGGTAAAAGTCGGAGTAATTAAATAAATACAAAAAGAATGGTTGGGGAATAAAAAAATAATAAGTTTTAATAATAATTTGTTTTTTTTGTTATAACATGAATTTCACTCTCTCTCTCTCTCTCCCCCCGTATATATATATATATATATATATATATATATATATATATATATATATATATATATATATATATATTTATATATTTATTATATATTTTTTTTAAGCATTTTTGAAGGTGCGCCGCTACTTCGCGGATTTTCAGTTTTCGCGGGTGGTCTCGGTCCCCATTAACCGCGATAACCGAGGGTTCACTGTACTCCATAAAATTTACAAAAAGCGAGGTGAAACACTCAACCAGGGCTGCTTTTTTGAACATTTCTCGAGGGCCATGGCGAGCCATTTCAAAAAAGCTGCACAACTAACGTATAAAATATTGATAAATTTGCTCGGCCTGATGTGTGTGTAAAGTTTCACGAGTTGTCGTTCATATTTAGAACCTCATAATCAGCTTTGTTTTATTGCCACAACTTTTCACGAAAAATCACGAATTTCGTATTGTGACATCCTCATGGCCGAAACAGTCATCCGAGCATATATGAGGGCGACCTTGTTGAGTTGCACGGAGAAAAACATCCAAGAAAATAACTTGTATTAGCTTTTACCAGTTGGTGGCGCTACTACTACGATGTAAAATAAGTTGGTAGATGTCTTCAGGGCTGAAGTATCCTCAAATGTGTACAACTTCGAGAAGATAGGATCATCTGAGTCATGTTGCCGGAGCTTTTGTTGCCACAGAGTACAATCGGACTTTTCAGCACCTTAATAGCCACGCCTTTTGCCAAAACGTCACAAAATTCGGCAGAGAGTAAGATCATTGTCTTAAGTCTTTTCTGACTAATTTTCAGTCGGATTCGTCAAAAGGGCACCATGCAGTACGTGAAAATTAAAATAAAAACAAATTTTTGATTCCACTTGGCGGCACTGTGTGTATAACAAAATAATAACATTAAGATGTCTTCAGGTCGGGACGTTTTATTTACAGGTGAAGGTTTGGATTTTTAGGAGCATGTGCAGGGGAGTTATTAAGCATTCATTTATTTGTATTAGGTTCATTTTGTCTTCTTATTATTGATATTTGACTGATTCATTAAAAGCAGACAATTATGTTTTAGGTTAATTTTTTACCTGACATGTTTCGGCGAGTCTTTCGCCTTCTTCAGAGTGTCGCATGATGGTGTCTTGAGCTGATGTTCCATGAGGGTGTGACTTACCTGTCAAAAAAATGAAAAAATCAGAGCAGTAAAAGAACAAGCACAACATGAACATTACAAATCAGCAATCACTGACCACTGCAAAAGGGAAAACCACATCATGGACCGGGAGAAGGGCAGGGTCATCCGCACAGAAGAGAACAAACAACAGCGCTGGATCAGAGAGGCCATTGAGATCTGCAAGCGAGGCATAAAAACCATGAACAGAGACAAGGGAGCCTTCATCCTCTCTACCACCTGGACCAGCATCTTGGCGGAGTGAACGGACACCGGGGGGCGTGACTTGCCTTCATTCTTGTGACAGGTAAGTCACGCCCTCATGGAACATCAGCTGATAAAGACGGGTCACAAGACACCATCATGTGACACTCTGAAGAAGGCGAAAGACTTTCGTATTGTGACATGCTCAAGGCCTAAACACTCATCCGAGCAAATATAAGGTAGATTTTGTTAACCTGCCCGGAGAAAAACATCAACGAAAATAATTTGTATTTGTTTTAACCAGTTGGTGGCGCTACCACTGCGATCAAAAATAAGTTGGCAGCCGTCTTCAGGGCCTGAATATCCTCAAATGTGAAAGATTTCCAGAAGATGGATCATCTGAATCATTTTGCAGGAACTTTTGTTGCCACGGAGAATAATCAGACTCTGCGGCACCGTAATAGCCACGCCCTTTGAAGGAAAGTCATAAAAATAGGGATAGAGTAAGATCAATGTCTTGAGTCTTTTCTAGCCAATTTTCAGTCGGATTCGTTAAAAGGGCACCGTGCAGTACGTCAAAATGTAAACATTTATATTGATTGGCGCAAGGTGTATAACTGAATATAAACATATAGATGTCTTCAGGTACCGACTCTTTATGTACATGTGAAGTTTTGGATTTTTAGCAGCACGGGCAGGAGAGTTATTAAGCATTTTGTCCATTGCGGCGAAGGAAATCTTAAGTGAAAACTTTGAAGCCCCGCCCCCGTCATATAGTATTTCGGAAACAAAAAATTTTAGCCCCAGTGTTTGTCCCAGGTCTTAAGATGCTCCAGACAGAACTTTAAGGCAATCAGATGAAGCCTTTAGGATCAGGGTGCAAAAGAATGACCCCTGTAAACATGCAAAAAAGGGCAAAAGTCGGACTTTCAAAAATTCATAACTCACTTCCTGTTCATATTAGACGTTAAAAAATATCAAATTTTTCGCCATGCCCGATGAGACTGCCAAGTTTGGTGAGTTTTTGTGCATGTTTCGGGGGTCAAAAATGCGATCGAACAATCGGAAAAATAATAATAATAATAATTTCTACAAAAACAATAGGGACTTCGCAGCGGTCGCTGCTCAGGCCCTAATAATAATAATAATAATAATAATAATAATAATAATAAAAGTAATAATATTTTCTACAAAAACAATAGGGACCTCGCCGCGGTCGCTGCTCGGGCCCCAATAATAATTTCTACACAAAGTCCATTGTGGAGACCCGCCCCCTTTTAAGTAAATTCAAAATGGCCGACTTCCTGTAAAACCTAGCTCATTGCTCCAAGAGACTTTTTTGTAGGTCTTGGTCTTATACATACAGTGAACCCTCGCTACTTCGAGGTTCACCTTTCGCGGGTTCAGTGCTTCGCGGGTCTAAAAAATATTCGGGGGCATTGTAGTTTCGCCGAGCGGCACGACGGGGCGCTGGAGCGGTTAGACGGCCGGCGTGCGCCGAAGAAGAGCGTGGGCGAAGAGGAGAGTGGACGAAGAAGAGCACGTTCCCCCGGACACGATCGGTGGCGACGTTTCGCGCGGTTCGGACCGTACCAGAGCTCCGGCCGGCGTGCGTGGCAGTTAAGCCGTAGAGGAGCACCTTCCCCGGGCACGGGCGGTTCCAAGCGGCCCCTGAGTTTAACCGAATGGAAGCTCCGGAGGAGGAGGGCATGCTCGCGTCACAGTAAGCCGAAGAGGAGCACCTTCCCCGGGCACGGGCGGTTCCAAGCGGCCCCTAAGTTTAACCGAATGGAAGCTCCGGAGGAGGAGGGCATGCTCGCGTCACAGTAAGCCGAAGAGGAGCACCTTCCCCGGGCACGGGCGGTGCCAAGCGGCCCCTAAGTTTAACCGAATGGAAGCTCCGGGGGAGGAGGGCGGGCGTGTGTCACAGTTAAGCCGAATTGGAGCACCTCTTCTGCCGGGCACAAGCGGAGCGCGAGGCTGTCAGTTATGAATGAATAAATGAATAAATAAATAAAGAATGCCACCTTTCATTTCACAGGGCACACCGGACGGCGTACCAGCAGGTAAAAGTCGGAGTAATTAAATAAATACAAAAAGAATGGTTGGGGAATAAAAAAATAATAAGTTTTAATAATAATTTGTTTTTTTTGTTATAACATGAATTTCACTCTCTCTCTCCCCCCGTATATATATATATATATATATATATATATATATATATATATATATATATATATATTTATATATTTATTATATATTTTTTTTAAGCATTTTTGAAGGTGCGCCGCTACTTCGCGGATTTTCAGTTTTCGCGGGTGGTCTCGGTCCCCATTAACCGCGATAACCGAGGGTTCACTGTACTCCATAAAATTTACAAAAAGCGAGGTGAAACACTCAACCAGGGCTGCTTTTTTTTAACATTTCTCGAGGGCCATGGCGAGCCATTTCAAAAAAGCTGCACAACTAACGTATAAAATATTGATAAATTTGCTCGGCCTGATGTGTGTGTAAAGTTTTACGAGTTGTCGTTCATATTTAGAACCTCATAATCAGCTTTGTTTTATTGCCGAACAGTGCAATGCCACTCCCACAACTTTTCACGAAAAATCACGAATTTCGTATTGTGACATCCTCATGGCCGAAACAGTCATCCGAGCATATATGAGGGCGACCTTGTTGAGTTGCACGGAGAAAAACATCCAAGAAAATAACTTGTATTAGCTTTTACCAGTTGGTGGCGCTACTACTACGATATAAAATAAGTTGGTAGATGTCTTCAGGGCTGAAGTATCCTCAAATGTGTACAACTTCGAGAAGATAGGATGATCTGAGTCATGTTGCCGGAGCTTTTGTTGCCACAGAGTACAATCGGACTTTTCAGCACCTTGATAGCCACGCCTTTTGCCAAAACGTCACAAAATTCGGCAGAGAGTAAGATCATTGTCTTGAGTCTTTTCTGACTAATTTTCAGTCGGATTCGTCAAAAGGGCACCGTGCAGTACGTGAAAATTAAAATAAAAACAAATTTTTGATTCCACTTGGCGGCACTGTGTGTATAACAAAATAATAACATTAAGATGTCTTCAGGTCGGGACGTTTTATTTACAGGTGAAGGTTTGGATTTTTAGGAGCATGTGCAGGGGAGTTATTAAGCATTCATTTATTTGTATTAGGTTCATTTTGTCTTCTTATTATTGATATTTGACTGATTCATTAAAAGCAGACAATTATGTTTTAGGTTAATTTTTTACCTGACATGTTTCGGCGAGTCTTTCGCCTTCTTCAGAGTGTCGCATGATGGTGTCTTGAGACCCGTCTTTATCAGCTGATGTTCCATGAGGGTGTGACTTACCTGTCAAAAAAATGAAAAATCAGAGCAGTAAAAGAACAAGCACAACATGAACATTACAAATCAGCAATCACTGACCACTGCAAAAGGGAAAACCACATCATGGACCGGGAGAAGGGCAGGGTCATCCGCACCGAAGAGAACAAACAACAGCGCTGGATCAGAGAGGCCATTGAGATCTGCAAGCGAGGCATAAAAACCATGAACAGAGACAAGGGAGCCTTCATCCTCTCTACCACCTGGAGCAGCATTTTGGCGGAGTGAACGGACAGCGGGGGGCGTGACTTGCCTTCATTCTTGTGACAGGTAAGTCACGCCCTCATGGAACATCAGCTGATAAAGACGGGCCACAAGACACCATCATGTGACACTCTGAAGAAGGCGAAAGACTTTCGTATTGTGACATCCTCAAGGCCTAAACACTCATCCGAGCAAATGTAAGGTAGATTTTGTTAACCTGCCCGGAGAAAAAAATCAACGAAAATGATTTGTATTTGTTTTAACCAGTTGGTGGCGCTACCACTGCGATCAAAAATAAGTTGGCAGCCGTCTTCAGGGCCTGAATATCCTCAAATGTGAAAAATTTCGAGAAGATGGATCATCTGAATCATTTTGCAGGAACTTTTGTTGCCACGGAGAATAATCAGACTCTGCGGCACCGTAATAGCCACGCCCTTCGAAGGAAAGTCACAAAAATAGGGATAGAGTAAGATCAATGTCTTGAGTCTTTTCTAGCCAATTTTCAATCAGATTCGTTAAAAGGGCACCGTGCAGTACGTCAAAATGTAAAAAATGATATTGATTGGCGCAAGGTGTATAACTGAATATAAACATATAGATGTCTTCAGGTACAGACTCTTTATGTACATGTGAAGTTTTGGATTTTTAGCAGCATGTGCAGGAGAGTTATTAAGCATTTTGTCCATTGCGGCGAAGGAAATCTTAAGTGAAAACTTTGATGCCCCGCCCCCGTCATATAGTATTTCGGAAACAAAAGATTTTAGCCCCAGTGTTTGTGCCAGGTCTTCAGATGCTACAGACAGAATTTTAAGGCAATCAGATGAAGCCTTTAGGATCAGGGTGCAAAAGAATGACCCCTGTAAACATGCAAAAAAGGGCAAAAGTCGGACTTTCAAAAATTCATAACTCACTTCCTGTTCATATTAGACGTTAAAATATCAAATTTTTCGCCATGCCCGATGAGACTGCCAAGTTTGGTGAGTTTTTGTGCATGTTTCAGGGGTCAAAAATGCGATCGAACAATCGGAAAAATAATAATAATAATAATTTCAACAAAAACAATAGGGACTTCGCAGCGGTCGCTGCTCAGGCCCTAATAATAATAATAATAATAATAATAAAAGTAATAATATTTTCTACAAAAACAATAGGGACCTCGCCGCGGTCGCTGCTCGGGCCCCAATAATAATTTCTACACAAAGTCCATTGTGGTGACCCGCCCCCTTTTAAGTAAATTCAAAATGGCCGACTTCCTGTAAAACCTAGCTCATTGCTCCAAGAGACTTTTTTGTAGGTCTTGGTCTTATACATACAGTGAACCCTCGCTACTTCGCGGTTCACCTTTCGCGGGTTCAGTGCTTCGCGAGTCTAAAAAATATTCGGGCGCATTGTAGTTTCGCCGAGCGGCACGACGGGGCGCTGGAGCGGTTAGACGGCCGGCGTGCGCCGAAGAAGAGCGTGGGCGAAGAGGAGAGTGGACGAAGAAGAGCACGTTCCCCCGGACACGATCGGTGGCGACGTTTCGCGCGGTTCGGACCGTACCAGAGCTCCGGCCAGCGTGCGTGGCAGTTAAGCCGTAGAGGAGCACCTTCCCCGGGCACGGGCAGTGCCAAGCGGCCCCTAAGTTTAACCGAATGGAAGCTCCGGAGGAGGAGGGCATGCTCGCGTCACAGTAAGCCGAAGAGGAGCACCTTCCCCGGGCACGGGCGGTTCCAAGCGGCCCCTAAGTTTAACCGAATGGAAGCTCCGGAGGAGGAGGGCATGCTCGCGTCACAGTAAGCCGAAGAGGAGCACCTTCCCCGGGCACGGGCGGTGCCAAGCGGCCCCTAAGTTTAACCGAATGGAAGCTCCGGGGGAGGAGGACGGGCGTGTGTCACAGTTAAGCCAAATTGGAGCACCTCTTCTGCCCGGGCACGAGCGGAGCGCGAGGCTGTCAGTTATGAATGTATAAATGAATAAATAAATAAAGAATGCCACCTTTCATTTCACAGGGCACACCGGACGGCGTACCAGCAGGTAAAAGTCGGAGTAATTAAATAAATACAAAAAGAATGGCTGGGGAATAAAAAAATAATACGTTTTAATAATAATTTGTTTTTTTTGTTATAACATGAATTTCACTCTCTCTCTCCCCGTATATATATATATATATATATATATATATATATATATATATATATATTTATATATTTATTATATATATTGTATATTTTTTTTAAGCATTTTTGAAGGTGCGCCGCTACTTCGCGGATTTTCAGTTTTCGCGGGTGGTCTCGGTCCCCATTAACCGCGATAACCGAGGGTTCACTGTACTCCATAAAATTTACAAAAAGCGAGGTGAAACACTCAACCAGAGCTGCTTTTTTTTAACATTTCTCGAGGGCCATGGCGAGCCATTTCAAAAAAGCTGCACAACTAACGTATAAAATATTGATAAATTTGCTCGGCCTGATGTGTGTGTAAAGTTTTACGAGTTGTCGTTCATATTTAGAACCTCATAATCAGCTTTGTTTTATTGCTGAACAGTGCAATGCCACTCCCACAACTTTTCACGAAAAATCACGAATTTCGTATTGTGACATCCTCATGGCCGAAACAGTCATCCGAGCATATATGAGGGCGACCTTGTTGAGTTGCACGGAGAAAAACATCCAAGAAAATAACTTGTATTAGCTTTTACCAGTTGGTGGCGCTACTACTACGATGTAAAATAAGTTGGTAGATGTCTTCAGGGCTGAAGTATCCTCAAATGTGTACAACTTCGAGAAGATAGGATCATCTGAGTCATGTTGCCGGAGCTTTTGTTGCCACAGAGTACAATCGGACTTTTCAGCACCTTAATAGCCACGCCTTTTGCCAAAACGTCACAAAATTCGGCAGAGAGTAAGATCATTGTCTTAAGTCTTTTCTGACTAATTTTCAGTCGGATTCGTCAAAAGGGCACCATGCAGTACGTGAAAATTAAAATAAAAACAAATTTTTGATTCCACTTGGCGGCACTGTGTGTATAACAAAATAATAACATTAAGATGTCTTCAGGTCGGGACGTTTTATTTACAGGTGAAGGTTTGGATTTTTAGGAGCATGTGCAGGGGAGTTATTAAGCATTCATTTATTTGTATTAGGTTCATTTTGTCTTCTTATTATTGATATTTGACTGATTCATTAAAAGCAGACAATTATGTTTTAGGTTAATTTTTTACCTGACATGTTTCGGCGAGTCTTTCGCCTTCTTCAGAGTGTCGCATGATGGTGTCTTGAGCTGATGTTCCATGAGGGTGTGACTTACCTGTCAAAAAAATGAAAAAATCAGAGCAGTAAAAGAACAAGCACAACATGAACATTACAAATCAGCAATCACTGACCACTGCAAAAGGGAAAACCACATCATGGACCGGGAGAAGGGCAGGGTCATCCGCACAGAAGAGAACAAACAACAGCGCTGGATCAGAGAGGCCATTGAGATCTGCAAGCGAGGCATAAAAACCATGAACAGAGACAAGGGAGCCTTCATCCTCTCTACCACCTGGACCAGCATCTTGGCGGAGTGAACGGACAGCGGGGGGCGTGACTTGCCTTCATTCTTGTGACAGGTAAGTCACGCCCTCATGGAACATCAGCTGATAAAGACGGGTCACAAGACACCATCATGTGACACTCTGAAGAAGGCGAAAGACTTTCGTATTGTGACATGCTCAAGGCCTAAACACTCATCCGAGCAAATATAAGGTAGATTTTGTTAACCTGCCCGGAGAAAAACATCAACGAAAATAATTTGTATTTGTTTTAACCAGTTGGTGGCGCTACCACTGCGATCAAAAATAAGTTGGCAGCCGTCTTCAGGGCCTGAATATCCTCAAATGTGAAAGATTTCCAGAAGATGGATCATCTGAATCATTTTGCAGGAACTTTTGTTGCCACGGAGAATAATCAGACTCTGCGGCACCGTAATAGCCACGCCCTTTGAAGGAAAGTCATAAAAATAGGGATAGAGTAAGATCAATGTCTTGAGTCTTTTCTAGCCAATTTTCAGTCGGATTCGTTAAAAGGGCACCGTGCAGTACGTCAAAATGTAAACATTTATATTGATTGGCGCAAGGTGTATAACTGAATATAAACATATAGATGTCTTCAGGTACCGACTCTTTATGTACATGTGAAGTTTTGGATTTTTAGCAGCACGGGCAGGAGAGTTATTAAGCATTTTGTCCATTGCGGCGAAGGAAATCTTAAGTGAAAACTTTGAAGCCCCGCCCCCGTCATATAGTATTTCGGAAACAAAAAATTTTAGCCTCAGTGTTTGTCCCAGGTCTTAAGATGCTCCAGACAGAACTTTAAGGCAATCAGATGAAGCCTTTAGGATCAGGGTGCAAAAGAATGACCCCTGTAAACATGCAAAAAAGGGCAAAAGTCGGACTTTCAAAAATTCATAACTCACTTCCTGTTCATATTAGACGTTAAAAAATATCAAATTTTTCGCCATGCCCGATGAGACTGCCAAGTTTGGTGAGTTTTTGTGCATGTTTCGGGGGTCAAAAATGCGATCGAACAATCGGAAAAATAATAATAATAATAATTTCTACAAAAACAATAGGGACTTCGCAGCGGTCGCTGCTCAGGCCCTAATAATAATAATAATAATAATAATAATAATAATAAAAGTAATAATATTTTCTACAAAAACAATAGGGACCTCGCCGCGGTCGCTGCTCGGGCCCCAATAATAATTTCTACACAAAGTCCATTGTGGAGACCCGCCCCCTTTTAAGTAAATTCAAAATGGCCGACTTCCTGTAAAACCTAGCTCATTGCTCCAAGAGACTTTTTTGTAGGTCTTGGTCTTATACATACAGTGAACCCTCGCTACTTCGAGGTTCACCTTTCGCGGGTTCAGTGCTTCGCGGGTCTAAAAAATATTCGGGGGCATTGTAGTTTCGCCGAGCGGCACGACGGGGCGCTGGAGCGGTTAGACGGCCGGCGTGCGCCGAAGAAGAGCGTGGGCGAAGAGGAGAGTGGACGAAGAAGAGCACGTTCCCCCGGACACGATCGGTGGCGACGTTTCGCGCGGTTCGGACCGTACCAGAGCTCCGGCCGGCGTGCGTGGCAGTTAAGCCGTAGAGGAGCACCTTCCCCGGGCACGGGCGGTTCCAAGCGGCCCCTGAGTTTAACCGAATGGAAGCTCCGGAGGAGGAGGGCATGCTCGCGTCACAGTAAGCCGAAGAGGAGCACCTTCCCCGGGCACGGGCGGTTCCAAGCGGCCCCTAAGTTTAACCGAATGGAAGCTCCGGAGGAGGAGGGCATGCTCGCGTCACAGTAAGCCGAAGAGGAGCACCTTCCCCGGGCACGGGCGGTGCCAAGCGGCCCCTAAGTTTAACCGAATGGAAGCTCCGGGGGAGGAGGGCGGGCGTGTGTCACAGTTAAGCCGAATTGGAGCACCTCTTCTGCCGGGCACAAGCGGAGCGCGAGGCTGTCAGTTATGAATGAATAAATGAATAAATAAATAAAGAATGCCACCTTTCATTTCACAGGGCACACCGGACGGCGTACCAGCAGGTAAAAGTCGGAGTAATTAAATAAATACAAAAAGAATGGTTGGGGAATAAAAAAATAATAAGTTTTAATAATAATTTGTTTTTTTTGTTATAACATGAATTTCACTCTCTCTCTCTCTCTCCCCCCGTATATATATATATATATATATATATATATATATATATATATATATATATATATATATATATTTATATATTTATTATATATTTTTTTTAAGCATTTTTGAAGGTGCGCCGCTACTTCGCGGATTTTCAGTTTTCGCGGGTGGTCTCGGTCCCCATTAACCGCGATAACCGAGGGTTCACTGTACTCCATAAAATTTACAAAAAGCGAGGTGAAACACTCAACCAGGGCTGCTTTTTTGAACATTTCTCGAGGGCCATGGCGAGCCATTTCAAAAAAGCTGCACAACTAACGTATAAAATATTGATAAATTTGCTCGGCCTGATGTGTGTGTAAAGTTTCACGAGTTGTCGTTCATATTTAGAACCTCATAATCAGCTTTGTTTTATTGCCGAACAGTGCAATGCCACTCCCACAACTTTTCATGAAAAAGGACGAATTTCGTATTGTGACATCCTCATGGCCGAAACAGTCATCCGAGCATATATGAGGGCGACCTTGTTGAGTTGCACGGAGAAAAACATCCAAGAAAATAACTTGTATTAGCTTTTACCAGTTGGGGGCGCTACTACTACGATGAAAAATAAGTTGGTAGATGTCTTCAGGGCTGAAGTATCCTCAAATGTGTGCAACTTCGAGAAGATAGGATCATCTGAGTCATGTTGCTGGAGCTTTTGTTGCCACAGAGTACAATCGGACTTTTCAGCACCGTAATAGCCACGCCTTTTGCCAAAACGTCACAAAATTCGGCAGAGAGTAAGATCATTGTCTTGAGTCTTTTCTGACTAATTTTCAGTCGGATTCGTCGAAAGGGCACCGTGCAGTACGTGACAATTAAAATAAAAACAAATTTTTGATTCCACTTGGCGGCACTGTGTGTATAACAAAATAATAACATTAAGATGTCTTCAGGTCGGGACGTTTTATTTACAGGTGAAGGTTTGGATTTTTAGGAGCATGTGCAGGGGAGTTATTAAGCATTCATTTATTTGTATTAGGTTCATTTTGTCTTCTTATTATTGATATTTGACTGATTCATTAAAAGCAGACAATTATGTTTTAGGTTAATTTTTTACCTGACATGTTTCGGCGAGTCTTTCGCCTACTTCAGAGTGTCGCATGATGGTGTCTTGAGCTGATGTTCCATGAGGGTGTGACTTACCTGTCAAAAAAATGAAAAAAATCAGAGCAGTAAAAGAACAAGCACAACATGAACATTACAAATCAGCAATCACTGACCACTGCAAAAGGGAAAACCACATCATGGACCGGGAGAAGGGCAGGGTCATCCGCACAGAAGAGAACAAACAACAGCGCTGGATCAGAGAGGCCATTGAGATCTGCAAGCGAGGCATAAAAACCATGAACAGAGACAAGGGAGCCTTCATCCTCTCTACCACCTGGACCAGCATCTTGGCGGAGTGAACGGACAGCGGGGGGCGTGACTTGCCTTCATTCTTGTGACAGGTAAGTCACGCCCTCATGGAACATCAGCTGATAAAGGCGGGTCACAAGACACCATCATGTGACACTCTGAAGAAGGCGAAAGACTTTCGTATTGTGACATGCTCAAGGCCTAAACACTCATCCGAGCAAATATAAGGTAGATTTTGTTAACATGCCCGGAGAAAAACATCAACGAAAATAATTTATATTTGTTTTAACCAGTTGGTGGCGCTACCACTGCGATCAAAAATAAGTTGGCAGCCGTCTTCAGGGCCTGAATATCCTCAAATGTGAAAAATTTCGAGAAGATGGATCATCTGAATCATTTTGCAGGAACTTTTGTTGCCACGGAGAATAATCAGACTCTGCGGCACCGCAATAGCCACGCCCTTCGAAGGAAAGTCACAAAAATAGGGATAGAGTAAGATCAATGTCTTGAGTCTTTTCTAGCCAATTTTCAATCAGATTCGTTACAAGGGCACCGTGCAGTACGTCAAAATGTAAAAAATGATATTGATTGGCGCAAGGTGTATAACTGAATATAAACATATAGATGTCTTCAGGTACAGACTCTTTATGTACATGTGAAGTTTTGGATTTTTAGCAGCATGTGCAGGAGAGTTATTAAGCATTTTGTCCATTGCGGCGAAGGAAATCTTAAGTGAAAACTTTGATGCCCCGCCCCCGTCATATAGTATTTCGGAAACAAAAAATTTTAGCCCCAGTGTTTGTCCCAGGTCTTCAGATGCTACAGACAGAATTTTAAGGCAATCAGATGAAGCCTTTAGGATCAGGGTGCAAAAGAATGACCCCTGTAAACATGCAAAAAAGGGCAAAAGTCGGACTTTCAAAAATTCATAACTCACTTCCTGTTCATATTAGACGTTAAAATATCAAATTTTTCGCCATGCCCGATGAGACTGCCAGGTTTGGTGAGTTTTTGTGCATGTTTCGGGGGTCAAAAATGCGATCGAACAATCGGAAAAATAATAATAATAATTTCTACAAAAACAATAGGGACTTCGCAGCGGTCGCTGCTCAGGCCCTAATAATAATAATAATAATAATAATAAAAGTAATAATATTTTCTACAAAAACAATAGGGACCTCGCCGCGGTCGCTGCTCGGGCCCCAATAATAATTTCTACACAAAGTCCATTGTGGTGACCCGCCCCCTTTTAAGTAAATTCAAAATGGCCGACTTCCTGTAAAACCTAGCTCATTGCTCCAAGAGACTTTTTTGTAGGTCTTGGTCTTATACATACAGTGAACCCTCGCTACTTCGCGGTTCACCTTTCGCAGGTTCAGTGCTTCGCGGGTCTAAAAAATATTCGGGGGCATTGTAGTTTCGCCGAGCGGCACGACGGGGCGCTGGAGCGGTTAGACGGCCGGCGTGCGCCGAAGAAGAGCGTGGGCGAAGAGGAGAGTGGACGAAGAAGAGCACGTTCCCCCGGACACGATCGGTGGCGACGTTTCGCGCGGTTCGGACCGTACCAGAGCTCCGGCCAGCGTGCGTGGCAGTTAAGCCGTAGAGGAGCACCTTCCCCGGGCACGGGCGGTGCCAAGCGGCCCCTAAGTTTAACCGAATGGAAGCTCCGGAGGAGGAGGGCATGCTCGCGTCACAGTAAGCCGAAGAGGAGCACCTTCCCCGGGCACGGGCGGTTCCAAGCGGCCCCTAAGTTTAACCGAATGGAAGCTCCGGAGGAGGAGGGCATGCTCGCGTCACAGTAAGCCGAAGAGGAGCACCTTCCCCGGGCACGGGCGGTGCCAAGCGGCCCCTAAGTTTAACCGAATGGAAGCTCCGGGGGAGGAGGACGGGCGTGTGTCACAGTTAAGCCAAATTGGAGCACCTCTTCTGCCCGGGCACGAGCTGAGCGCGAGGCTGTCAGTTATGAATGAATAAATGAATAAATAAATAAAGAATGCCACCTTTCATTTCACAGGGCACACCGGACGGCGTACCAGCAGGTAAAAGTCGGAGTAATTAAATAAATACAAAAAGAATGGCTGGGGAATAAAAAAATAATACGTTTTAATAATAATTTGGTTTTTTTGTTATAACATGAATTTCACTCTCTCTCTCCCCGTATATATATATATATATATATATATATATATATATATATATATATATATATATTTATTATATATATTGTATATTTTTTTTAAGCATTTTTGAAGGTGCGCCGCTACTTCGCGGATTTTCAGTTTTCGCGGGTGGTCTCGGTCCCCATTAACCGCGATAACCGAGGGTTCACTGTACTCCATAAAATTTACAAAAAGCGAGGTGAAACACTCAACCAGAGCTGCTTTTTTTTAACATTTCTCGAGGGCCATGGCGAGCCATTTCAAAAAAGCTGCACAACTAACGTATAAAATATTGATAAATTTGCTCGGCCTGATGTGTGTGTAAAGTTTTACGAGTTGTCGTTCATATTTAGAACCTCATAATCAGCTTTGTTTTATTGCCGAACAGTGCAATGCCACTCCCACAACTTTTCACGAAAAATCACGAATTTCGTATTGTGACATCCTCATGGCCGAAACAGTCATCCGAGCATATATGAGGGCGACCTTGTTGAGTTGCACGGAGAAAAACATCCAAGAAAATAACTTGTATTAGCTTTTACCAGTTGGTGGCGCTACTACTACGATATAAAATAAGTTGGTAGATGTCTTCAGGGCTGAAGTATCCTCAAATGTGTACAACTTCGAGAAGATAGGATGATCTGAGTCATGTTGCCGGAGCTTTTGTTGCCACAGAGTACAATCGGACTTTTCAGCACCTTAATAGCCACGCCTTTTGCCAAAACGTCACAAAATTCGGCAGAGAGTAAGATCATTGTCTTGAGTCTTTTCTGACTAATTTTCAGTCGGATTCGTCAAAAGGGCACCGTGCAGTACGTGAAAATTAAAATAAAAACAAATTTTTGATTCCACTTGGCGGCACTGTGTGTATAACAAAATAATAACATTAAGATGTCTTCAGGTCGGGACGTTTTATTTACAGGTGAAGGTTTGGATTTTTAGGAGCATGTGCAGGGGAGTTATTAAGCATTCATTTATTTGTATTAGGTTCATTTTGTCTTCTTATTATTGATATTTGACTGATTCATTAAAAGCAGACAATTATGTTTTAGGTTAATTTTTTACCTGACATGTTTCGGCGAGTCTTTCGCCTTCTTCAGAGTGTCGCATGATGGTGTCTTGAGACCCGTCTTTATCAGCTGATGTTCCATGAGGGTGTGACTTACCTGTCAAAAAAATGAAAAATCAGAGCAGTAAAAGAACAAGCACAACATGAACATTACAAATCAGCAATCACTGACCACTGCAAAAGGGAAAACCACATCATGGACCGGGAGAAGGGCAGGGTCATCCGCACCGAAGAGAACAAACAACAGCGCTGGATCAGAGAGGCCATTGAGATCTGCAAGCGAGGCATAAAAACCATGAACAGAGACAAGGGAGCCTTCATCCTCTCTACCACCTGGAGCAGCATTTTGGCGGAGTGAACGGACAGCGGGGGGCGTGACTTGCCTTCATTCTTGTGACAGGTAAGTCACGCCCTCATGGAACATCAGCTGATAAAGACGGGCCACAAGACACCATCATGTGACACTCTGAAGAAGGCGAAAGACTTTCGTATTGTGACATCCTCAAGGCCTAAACACTCATCCGAGCAAATGTAAGGTAGATTTTGTTAACCTGCCCGGAGAAAAAAATCAACGAAAATGATTTGTATTTGTTTTAACCAGTTGGTGGCGCTACCACTGCGATCAAAAATAAGTTGGCAGCCGTCTTCAGGGCCTGAATATCCTCAAATGTGAAAAATTTCGAGAAGATGGATCATCTGAATCATTTTGCAGGAACTTTTGTTGCCACGGAGAATAATCAGACTCTGCGGCACCGTAATAGCCACGCCCTTCGAAGGAAAGTCACAAAAATAGGGATAGAGTAAGATCAATGTCTTGAGTCTTTTCTAGCCAATTTTCAATCAGATTCGTTAAAAGGGCACCGTGCAGTACGTCAAAATGTAAAAAATGATATTGATTGGCGCAAGGTGTATAACTGAATATAAACATATAGATGTCTTCAGGTACAGACTCTTTATGTACATGTGAAGTTTTGGATTTTTAGCAGCATGTGCAGGAGAGTTATTAAGCATTTTGTCCATTGCGGCGAAGGAAATCTTAAGTGAAAACTTTGATGCCCCGCCCCCGTCATATAGTATTTCGGAAACAAAAAATTTTAGCCCCAGTGTTTGTGCCAGGTCTTCAGATGCTACAGACAGAATTTTAAGGCAATCAGATGAAGCCTTTAGGATCAGGGTGCAAAAGAATGACCCCTGTAAACATGCAAAAAAGGGCAAAAGTCGGACTTTCAAAAATTCATAACTCACTTCCTGTTCATATTAGACGTTAAAATATCAAATTTTTCGCCATGCCCGATGAGACTGCCAAGTTTGGTGAGTTTTTGTGCATGTTTCAGGGGTCAAAAATGCGATCGAACAATCGGAAAAATAATAATAATAATAATTTCAACAAAAACAATAGGGACTTCGCAGCGGTCGCTGCTCAGGCCCTAATAATAATAATAATAATAATAATAAAAGTAATAATATTTTCTACAAAAACAATAGGGACCTCGCCGCGGTCGCTGCTCGGGCCCCAATAATAATTTCTACACAAAGTCCATTGTGGTGACCCGCCCCCTTTTAAGTAAATTCAAAATGGCCGACTTCCTGTAAAACCTAGCTCATTGCTCCAAGAGACTTTTTTGTAGGTCTTGGTCTTATACATACAGTGAACCCTCGCTACTTCGCGGTTCACCTTTCGCGGGTTCAGTGCTTCGCGGGTCTAAAAAATATTCGGGCGCATTGTAGTTTCGCCGAGCGGCACGACGGGGCGCTGGAGCGGTTAGACGGCCGGCGTGCGCCGAAGAAGAGCGTGGGCGAAGAGGAGAGTGGACGAAGAAGAGCACGTTCCCCCGGACACGATCGGTGGCGACGTTTCGCGCGGTTCGGACCGTACCAGAGCTCCGGCCAGCATGCGTGGCAGTTAAGCCGTAGAGGAGCACCTTCCCCGGGCACGGGCGGTTCCAAGCGGCCCCTAAGTTTAACCGAATGGAAGCTCCGGAGGAGGAGGGCATGCTCGCGTCACAGTAAGCCGAAGAGGAGCACCTTCCCCGGGCACGGGCGGTGCCAAGCGGCCCCTAAGTTTAACCGAATGGAAGCTCCGGGGGAGGAGGACGGGCGTGTGTCACAGTTAAGCCAAATTGGAGCACCTCTTCTGCCCGGGCACGAGCGGAGCGCGAGGCTGTCAGTTATGAATGTATAAATGAATAAATAAATAAAGAATGCCACCTTTCATTTCACAGGGCACACCGGACGGCGTACCAGCAGGTAAAAGTCGGAGTAATTAAATAAATACAAAAAGAATGGCTGGGGAATAAAAAAATAATACGTTTTAATAATAATTTGTTTTTTTTGTTATAACATGAATTTCACTCTCTCTCTCCCCGTATATATATATATATATATATATATATATATATATATATATATATATATATATATTTATATATTTATTATATATATTGTATATTTTTTTTAAGCATTTTTGAAGGTGCGCCGCTACTTCGCGGATTTTCAGTTTTCGCGGGTGGTCTCGGTCCCCATTAACCGCGATAACCGAGGGTTCACTGTACTCCATAAAATTTACAAAAAGCGAGGTGAAACACTCAACCAGAGCTGCTTTTTTTTAACATTTCTCGAGGGCCATGGCGAGCCATTTCAAAAAAGCTGCACAACTAACGTATAAAATATTGATAAATTTGCTCGGCCTGATGTGTGTGTAAAGTTTTACGAGTTGTCGTTCATATTTAGAACCTCATAATCAGCTTTGTTTTATTGCTGAACAGTGCAATGCCACTCCCACAACTTTTCACGAAAAATCACGAATTTCGTATTGTGACATCCTCATGGCCGAAACAGTCATCCGAGCATATATGAGGGCGACCTTGTTGAGTTGCACGGAGAAAAACATCCAAGAAAATAACTTGTATTAGCTTTTACCAGTTGGTGGCGCTACTACTACGATGTAAAATAAGTTGGTAGATGTCTTCAGGGCTGAAGTATCCTCAAATGTGTACAACTTCGAGAAGATAGGATCATCTGAGTCATGTTGCCGGAGCTTTTGTTGCCACAGAGTACAATCGGACTTTTCAGCACCTTAATAGCCACGCCTTTTGCCAAAACGTCACAAAATTCGGCAGAGAGTAAGATCATTGTCTTAAGTCTTTTCTGACTAATTTTCAGTCGGATTCGTCAAAAGGGCACCATGCAGTACGTGAAAATTAAAATAAAAACAAATTTTTGATTCCACTTGGCGGCACTGTGTGTATAACAAAATAATAACATTAAGATGTCTTCAGGTCGGGACGTTTTATTTACAGGTGAAGGTTTGGATTTTTAGGAGCATGTGCAGGGGAGTTATTAAGCATTCATTTATTTGTATTAGGTTCATTTTGTCTTCTTATTATTGATATTTGACTGATTCATTAAAAGCAGACAATTATGTTTTAGGTTAATTTTTTACCTGACATGTTTCGGCGAGTCTTTCGCCTTCTTCAGAGTGTCGCATGATGGTGTCTTGAGCTGATGTTCCATGAGGGTGTGACTTACCTGTCAAAAAAATGAAAAAATCAGAGCAGTAAAAGAACAAGCACAACATGAACATTACAAATCAGCAATCACTGACCACTGCAAAAGGGAAAACCACATCATGGACCGGGAGAAGGGCAGGGTCATCCGCACAGAAGAGAACAAACAACAGCGCTGGATCAGAGAGGCCATTGAGATCTGCAAGCGAGGCATAAAAACCATGAACAGAGACAAGGGAGCCTTCATCCTCTCTACCACCTGGACCAGCATCTTGGCGGAGTGAACGGACAGCGGGGGGCGTGACTTGCCTTCATTCTTGTGACAGGTAAGTCACGCCCTCATGGAACATCAGCTGATAAAGACGGGTCACAAGACACCATCATGTGACACTCTGAAGAAGGCGAAAGACTTTCGTATTGTGACATGCTCAAGGCCTAAACACTCATCCGAGCAAATATAAGGTAGATTTTGTTAACCTGCCCGGAGAAAAACATCAACGAAAATAATTTGTATTTGTTTTAACCAGTTGGTGGCGCTACCACTGCGATCAAAAATAAGTTGGCAGCCGTCTTCAGGGCCTGAATATCCTCAAATGTGAAAGATTTCCAGAAGATGGATCATCTGAATCATTTTGCAGGAACTTTTGTTGCCACGGAGAATAATCAGACTCTGCGGCACCGTAATAGCCACGCCCTTTGAAGGAAAGTCATAAAAATAGGGATAGAGTAAGATCAATGTCTTGAGTCTTTTCTAGCCAATTTTCAGTCGGATTCGTTAAAAGGGCACCGTGCAGTACGTCAAAATGTAAACATTTATATTGATTGGCGCAAGGTGTATAACTGAATATAAACATATAGATGTCTTCAGGTACCGACTCTTTATGTACATGTGAAGTTTTGGATTTTTAGCAGCACGGGCAGGAGAGTTATTAAGCATTTTGTCCATTGCGGCGAAGGAAATCTTAAGTGAAAACTTTGAAGCCCCGCCCCCGTCATATAGTATTTCGGAAACAAAAAATTTTAGCCCCAGTGTTTGTCCCAGGTCTTAAGATGCTCCAGACAGAACTTTAAGGCAATCAGATGAAGCCTTTAGGATCAGGGTGCAAAAGAATGACCCCTGTAAACATGCAAAAAAGGGCAAAAGTCGGACTTTCAAAAATTCATAACTCACTTCCTGTTCATATTAGACGTTAAAAAATATCAAATTTTTCGCCATGCCCGATGAGACTGCCAAGTTTGGTGAGTTTTTGTGCATGTTTCGGGGGTCAAAAATGCGATCGAACAATCGGAAAAATAATAATAATAATAATTTCTACAAAAACAATAGGGACTTCGCAGCGGTCGCTGCTCAGGCCCTAATAATAATAATAATAATAATAATAATAATAATAATAAGTAATAATATTTTCTACAAAAACAATAGGGACCTCGCCGCGGTCGCTGCTCGGGCCCCAATAATAATTTCTACACAAAGTCCATTGTGGAGACCCGCCCCCTTTTAAGTAAATTCAAAATGGCCGACTTCCTGTAAAACCTAGCTCATTGCTCCAAGAGACTTTTTTGTAGGTCTTGGTCTTATACATACAGTGAACCCTCGCTACTTCGAGGTTCACCTTTCGCGGGTTCAGTGCTTCGCGGGTCTAAAAAATATTCGGGGGCATTGTAGTTTCGCCGAGCGGCACGACGGGGCGCTGGAGCGGTTAGACGGCCGGCGTGCGCCGAAGAAGAGCGTGGGCGAAGAGGAGAGTGGACGAAGAAGAGCACGTTCCCCCGGACACGATCGGTGGCGACGTTTCGCGCGGTTCGGACCGTACCAGAGCTCCGGCCAGCGTGCGTGGCAGTTAAGCCGTAGAGGAGCACCTTCCCCGGGCACGGGCGGTGCCAAGCTGCCCCTAAGTTTAACCGAATGGAAGCTCCGGAGGAGGAGGGCATGCTCGCGTCACAGTAAGCCGAAGAGGAGCACCTTCCCCGGGCACGGGCGGTTCCAAGCGGCCCCTAAGTTTAACCGAATGGAAGCTCCGGAGGAGGAGGGCATGCTCGCGTCACAGTAAGCCGAAGAGGAGCACCTTCCCCGGGCACGGGCGGTGCCAAGCGGCCCCTAAGTTTAACCGAATGGAAGCTCCGGGGGAGGAGGACGGGCGTGTGTCACAGTTAAGCCAAATTGGAGCACCTCTTCTGCCCGGGCACGAGCGGAGCGCGAGGCTGTCAGTTATGAATGTATAAATGAATAAATAAATAAAGAATGCCACCTTTCATTTCACAGGGCACACCGGACGGCGTACCAGCAGGTAAAAGTCGGAGTAATTAAATAAATACAAAAAGAATGGCTGGGGAATAAAAAAATAATACGTTTTAATAATAATTTGGTTTTTTTGTTATAACATGAATTTCACTCTCTCTCTCCCCGTATATATATATATATATATATATATATATATATATATATATATATTTATATATTTATTATATATATTGTATATTTTTTTTAAGCATTTTTGAAGGTGCGCCGCTACTTCGCGGATTTTCAGTTTTCGCGGGTGGTCTCGGTCCCCATTAACCGCGATAACCGAGGGTTCACTGTACTCCATAAAATTTACAAAAAGCGAGGTGAAACACTCAACCAGAGCTGCTTTTTTTTAACATTTCTCGAGGGCCATGGCGAGCCATTTCAAAAAAGCTGCACAACTAACGTATAAAATATTGATAAATTTGCTCGGCCTGATGTGTGTGTAAAGTTTTACGAGTTGTCGTTCATATTTAGAACCTCATAATCAGCTTTGTTTTATTGCTGAACAGTGCAATGCCACTCCCACAACTTTTCACGAAAAATCACGAATTTCGTATTGTGACATCCTCATGGCCGAAACAGTCATCCGAGCATATATGAGGGCGACCTTGTTGAGTTGCACGGAGAAAAACATCCAAGAAAATAACTTGTATTAGCTTTTACCAGTTGGTGGCGCTACTACTACGATGTAAAATAAGTTGGTAGATGTCTTCAGGGCTGAAGTATCCTCAAATGTGTACAACTTCGAGAAGATAGGATCATCTGAGTCATGTTGCCGGAGCTTTTGTTGCCACAGAGTACAATCGGACTTTTCAGCACCTTAATAGCCACGCCTTTTGCCAAAACGTCACAAAATTCGGCAGAGAGTAAGATCATTGTCTTAAGTCTTTTCTGACTAATTTTCAGTCGGATTCGTCAAAAGGGCACCATGCAGTACGTGAAAATTAAAATAAAAACAAATTTTTGATTCCACTTGGCGGCACTGTGTGTATAACAAAATAATAACATTAAGATGTCTTCAGGTCGGGACGTTTTATTTACAGGTGAAGGTTTGGATTTTTAGGAGCATGTGCAGGGGAGTTATTAAGCATTCATTTATTTGTATTAGGTTCATTTTGTCTTCTTATTATTGATATTTGACTGATTCATTAAAAGCAGACAATTATGTTTTAGGTTAATTTTTTACCTGACATGTTTCGGCGAGTCTTTCGCCTTCTTCAGAGTGTCGCATGATGGTGTCTTGAGCTGATGTTCCATGAGGGTGTGACTTACCTGTCAAAAAAATGAAAAATCAGAGCAGTAAAAGAACAAGCACAACATGAACATTACAAATCAGCAATCACTGACCACTGCAAAAGGGAAAACCTCATCATGGACCGGGAGAAGGGCAGGGTCATCCGCACCGAAGAGAACAAACAACAGCGCTGGATCAGAGAGGCCATTGAGATCTGCAAGCGAGGCATAAAAACCATGAACAGAGACAAGGGAGCCTTCATCCTCTCTACCACCTGGAGCAGCATTTTGGCGGAGTGAACGGACAGCGGGGGGCGTGACTTGCCTTCATTCTTGTGACAGGTAAGTCACGCCCTCATGGAACATCAGCTGATAAAGACGGGCCACAAGACACCATCATGTGACACTCTGAAGAAGGCGAAAGACTTTCGTATTGTGACATCCTCAAGGCCTAAACACTCATCCGAGCAAATGTAAGGTAGATTTTGTTAACCTGCCCGGAGAAAAAAATCAACGAAAATGATTTGTATTTGTTTTAACCAGTTGGTGGCGCTACCACTGCGATCAAAAATAAGTTGGCAGCCGTCTTCAGGGCCTGAATATCCTCAAATGTGAAAAATTTCGAGAAGATGGATCATCTGAATCATTTTGCAGGAACTTTTGTTGCCACGGAGAATAATCAGACTCTGCGGCACCGTAATAGCCACGCCCTTCGAAGGAAAGTCACAAAAATAGGGATAGAGTAAGATCAATGTCTTGAGTCTTTTCTAGCCAATTTTCAATCAGATTCGTTAAAAGGGCACCGTGCAGTACGTCAAAATGTAAAAAATGATATTGATTGGCGCAAGGTGTATAACTGAATATAAACATATAGATGTCTTCAGGTACAGACTCTTTATGTACATGTGAAGTTTTGGATTTTTAGCAGCATGTGCAGGAGAGTTATTAAGCATTTTGTCCATTGCGGCGAAGGAAATCTTAAGTGAAAACTTTGATGCCCCGCCCCCGTCATATAGTATTTCGGAAACAAAAAATTTTAGCCCCAGTGTTTGTGCCAGGTCTTCAGATGCTACAGACAGAATTTTAAGGCAATCAGATGAAGCCTTTAGGATCAGGGTGCAAAAGAATGACCCCTGTAAACATGCAAAAAAGGGCAAAAGTCGGACTTTCAAAAATTCATAACTCACTTCCTGTTCATATTAGACGTTAAAATATCAAATTTTTCGCCATGCCCGATGAGACTGCCAAGTTTGGTGAGTTTTTGTGCATGTTTCGGGGGTCAAAAATGCGATCGAACAATCGGAAAAATAATAATAATAATAATTTCTACAAAAACAATAGGGACTTCGCAGCGGTCGCTGCTCAGGCCCTAATAATATTAATAATAATAATAATAAAAGTAATAATATTTTCTACAAAAACAATAGGGACCTCGCCGCGGTCGCTGCTCGGGCCCCAATAATAATTTCTACACAAAGTCCATTGTGGTGACCCGCCCCCTTTTAAGTAAATTCAAAATGGCCGACTTCCTGTAAAACCTAGCTCATTGCTCCAAGAGACTTTTTTGTAGGTCTTGGTCTTATACATACAGTGAACCCTCGCTACTTCGCGGTTCACCTTTCGCGGGTTCAGTGCTTCGCGGGTCTAAAAAATATTCGGGGGCATTGTAGTTTCGCCGAGCGGCACGACGGGGCGCTGGAGCGGTTAGACGGCCGGCATGCGCCGAAGAAGAGCGTGGGCGAAGAGGAGAGTGGACGAAGAAGAGCACGTTCCCCCGGACACGATCGGTGGCGACGTTTCGCGCGGTTCGGACCGTACCAGAGCTCCGGCCAGCGTGCGTGGCAGTTAAGTCGTAGAGGAGCACCTTCCCCGGGCACGGGCGGTGCCAAGCGGCCCCTAAGTTTAACCGAATGGAAGCGCCGGAGGAGGAGGGCATGCTCGCGTCACACTAAGCCGAAGAGGAGCACCTTCCCCGGGCACGGGCGGTTCCAAGCGGCCCCTAAGTTTAACCGAATGGAAGCTCCGGAGGAGGAGGGCATGCTCGCGTCACAGTAAGCCGAAGAGGAGCACCTTCCCCGGGCACGGGCGGTGCCAAGCGGCCCCTAAGTTTAACCGAATGGAAGCTCCGGGGGAGGAGGACGGGCGTGTGTCACAGTTAAGCCAAATTGGAGCACCTCTTCTGCCCGGGCACGAGCGGAGCGCGAGGCTGTCAGTTATGAATGAATAAATGAATAAATAAATAAAGAATGCCACCTTTCATTTCAGAGGGCACACCGGACGGCGTACCAGCAGGTAAAAGTCGGAGTAATTAAATAAATACAAAAAGAATGGCTGGGGAATAAAAAAATAATACGTTTTAATAATAATTTGTTTTTTTTGTTATAACATGAATTTCACTCTCTCTCTCCCCGTATATATATATATATATATATATATATATATATATATATTATATATATTGTATATTTTTTTTAAGCATTTTTGAAGGTGCGCCGCTACTTCGCGGATTTTCAGTTTTCGCGGATGGTCTCGGTCCCCATTAACCGCGATAACAGAGAGTTCACTGTACTCCATAAAATTTACAAAAAGCGAGGTGAAACATTCAACCAGAGCTGCTTTTTTTTAACATTTCTCGAGGGCCATGGCGAGCCATTTCAAAAAAGCTGCACAACTAACGTATAAAATATTGATAAATTTGCTCGGCCTGATGTGTGTGTAAAGTTTTACGAGTTGTCGTTCATATTTAGAACCTCATAATCAGCTTTGTTTTATTGCCGAACAGTGCAATGCCACTCCCACAACTTTTCACGAAAAATCACGAATTTCGTATTGTGACATCCTCATGGCCGAAACAGTCATCCGAGCATATATGAGGGCGACCTTGTTGAGTTGCACGGAGAAAAACATCCAAGAAAATAACTTGTATTAGCTTTTACCAGTTGGTGGCGCTACTACTACGATGTAAAATAAGTTGGTAGATGTCTTCAGGGCTGAGGTATCCTCAAATGTGTACAACTTCGAGAAGATAGGATCATCTGAGTCATGTTGCCGGAGCTTTTGTTGCCACAGAGTACAATCGGACTTTTCAGCACCTTAATAGCCACGCCTTTTGCCAAAACGTCACAAAATTCGGCAGAGAGTAAGATCATTGTCTTGAGTCTTTTCTGACTAATTTTCAGTCGGATTTGTCAAAAGGGCACCGTGCAGTACGTGAAAATTAAAATAAAAACAAATTTTTGATTCCACTTGGCGGCACTGTGTGTATAACAAAATAATAACATTAAGATGTCTTCAGGTCGGGACGTTTTATTTACAGGTGAAGGTTTGGATTTTTAGGAGCATGTGCAGGGGAGTTATTAAGCATTCGTTTATTTGTATTAGGTTCATTTTGTCTTCTTATTATTGATATTTGACTGATTCATTAAAAGCAGACAATTATGTTTTAGGTAAATTTTTTACCTGACATGTTTCGGCGAGTCTTTCGCCTTCTTCAGAGTGTCGCATGATGGTGTCTTGAGACCCGTCTTTATCAGCTGATGTTCCATGAGGGTGTGACTTACCTGTCAAAAAAATGAAAAATCAGAGCAGTCAAAGAACAAGCACAACATGAACATTACAAATCAGCAATCACTGACCACTGCAAAAGGGAAAACCACATCATGGACCGGGAGAAGGGCAGGGTCATCCGCACCGAAGAGAACAAACAACAGCGCTGGATCAGAGAGGCCATTGAGATCTGCAAGCGAGGCATAAAAACCATGAACAGAGACAAGGGAGCCTTCATCCTCTCTACCACCTGGAGCAGCATTTTGGCGGAGTGAACGGACAGCGGGGGGCGTGACTTGCCTTCATTCTTGTGACAGGTAAGTCACGCCCTCATGGAACATCAGCTGATAAAGACGGGCCACAAGACACCATCATGTGACACTCTGAAGAAGGCGAAAGACTTTCGTATTGTGACATCCTCAAGGCCTAAACACTCATCCGAGCAAATGTAAGGTAGATTTTGTTAACCTGCCCGGAGAAAAAAATCAACGAAAATAATTTGTATTTGTTTTAACCAGTTGGTGGCGCTACCACTGCGATCAAAAATAAGTTGGCAGCCGTCTTCAGGGCCTGAATATCCTCAAATGTGAAAAATTTCGAGAAGATGGATCATCTGAATCATTTTGCAGGAACTTTTGTTGCCACGGAGAATAATCAGACTCTGCGGCACCGTAATAGCCACGCCCTTCGAAGGAAAGTCACAAAAATAGGGATAGAGTAAGATCAATGTCTTGAGTCTTTTCTAGCCAATTTTCAATCAGATTCGTTAAAAGGGCACCGTGCAGTACGTCAAAATGTAAAAAATGATATTGATTGGCGCAAGGTGTATAACTGAATATAAACATATAGATGTCTTCAGGTACAGACTCTTTATGTACATGTGAAGTTTTGGATTTTTAGCAGCATGTGCAGGAGAGTTATTAAGCATTTTGTCCATTGCGGCGAAGGATATCTTAAGTGAAAACTTTGATGCCCCGCCCCCGTCATATAGTATTTTGGAAACAAAAAATTTTAGCCCCAGTGTTTGTGCCAGGTCTTCAGATGCTACAGACAGAATTTTAAGGCAATCAGATGAAGCCTTTAGGATCAGGGTGCAAAAGAATGACCCCTGTAAACATGCAAAAAAGGGCAAAAGTCGGACTTTCAAAAATTCATAACTCACTTCCTGTTCATATTAGACGTTAAAATATCAAATTTTTCGCCATGCCCGATGAGACTGCCAAGTTTGGTGAGTTTTTGTGCATGTTTCGGGGGTCAAAAATGCGATCGAACAATCGGAAAAATAATAATAATAATAATTTCTACAAAAACAATAGGGACTTCGCAGCGGTCGCTGCTCAGGCCCTAATAATAATAATAATAATAATAATAAAAGTAATAATATCTTCTACAAAAACAATAGGGACCTCGCCGCGGTCGCTGCTCGGGCCCCAATAATAATTTCTACACAAAGTCCATTGTGGTGACCCGCCCCCTTTTAAGTAAATTCAAAATGGCCGACTTCCTGTAAAACCTAGCTCATTGCTCCAAGAGACTTTTTTGTAGGTCTTGGTCTTATACATACAGTGAACCCTCGCTACTTCGCGGTTCACCTTTCGCGGGTTCAGTGCTTCGCGGGTCTAAAAAATATTCGGGGGCATTGTAGTTTCGCCGAGCGGCACGACGGGGCGCTGGAGCGGTTAGACGGCCGGCGTGCGCCGAAGAAGAGCGTGGGCGAAGAGGAGAGTGGACGAAGAAGAGCACGTTCCCCCGGACACGATCGGTGGCGACGTTTCGCGCGGTTCGGACCGTACCAGAGCTCCGGCCAGCGTGCGTGGCAGTTAAGCCGTAGAGGAGCACCTTCCCCGGGCACGGGCGGTGCCAAGCGGCCCCTACGTTTAACCGAATGGAAGCTCCGGAGGAGGAGGGCATGCTCGCGTCACAGTAAGCCGAAGAGGAGCACCTTCCCCGGGCACGGGCGGTGCCAAGCGGCCCCTAAGTTTAACCGAATGGAAGCTCCGGGGGAGGAGGACGGGCGTGTGTCACAGTTAAGCCAAATTGGAGCACCTCTTCTGCCCGGGCACGAGCGGAGCGCGAGGCTGTCAGTTATGAATGAATAAATGAATAAATAAATAAAGAATGCCACCTTTCATTTCACAGGGCACACCGGACGGCGTACCAGCAGGTAAAAGTCGGAGTAATTAAATAAATACAAAAAGAATGGCTGGGGAATAAAAAAACAATACGTTTTAATAATAATTTGGTTTTTTTGTTATAACATGAATTTCACTCTCTCTCTCCCCGTATATATATATATATATATATATATATATATATATATATATATATATATATATATATATATATATTTATATATTTATTATATATATTGTATATTTTTTTTAAGCATTTTTGAAGGTGCGCCGCTACTTCGCGGATTTTCAGTTTTCGCGGATGGTCTCGGTCCCCATTAACCGCGATAACCGAGGGTTCACTGTACTCCATAAAATTTACAAAAAGCGAGGTGAAACACTCAACCAGAGCTGCTTTTTTTTAACATTTCTCGAGGGCCATGGCGAGCCATTTCAAAAAAGCTGCACAACTAACGTATAAAATATTGATAAATTTGCTCGGCCTGATGTGTGTGTAAAGTTTTACGAGTTGTCGTTCATATTTAGAACCTCATAATCAGCTTTGTTTTATTGCCGAACAGTGCAATGCCACTCCCACAACTTTTCACGAAAAATCACGAATTTCGTATTGTGACATCCTCATGGCCGAAACAGTCATCCGAGCATATATGAGGGCGACCTTGTTGAGTTGCACGGAGAAAAACATCCAAGAAAATAACTTGTATTAGCTTTTACCAGTTGGTGGCGCTACTACTACGATGTAAAATAAGTTGGTAGATGTCTTCAGGGCTGAAGTATCCTCAAATGTGTACAACTTCGAGAAGATAGGATCATCTGAGTCATGTTGCCGGAGCTTTTGTTGCCACAGAGTACAATCGGACTTTTCAGCACCTTAATAGCCACGCCTTTTGCCAAAACGTCACAAAATTCGGCAGAGAGTAAGATCATTGTCTTGAGTCTTTTCTGACTCATTTTCAGTCGGATTCGTCAAAAGGGCACCGTGCAGTACGTGAAAATTAAAATAAAAACTAATTTTTGATTCCACTTGGCGGCACTGTGTGTATAACAAAATAATAACATTAAGATGTCTTCAGGTCGGGACGTTTTATTTACAGGTGAAGGTTTGGATTTTTAGGAGCATGTGCAGGGGAGTTATTAAGCATTCATTTATTTGTATTAGGTTCATTTTGTCTTCTTATTATTGATATTTGACTGATTCATTAAAAGCAGACAATTATGTTTTAGGTTAATTTTTTACCTGACATGTTTCGGCGAGTCTTTCGCCTTCTTCAGAGTGTCGCATGATGGTGTCTTGAGACCCGTCTTTATCAGCTGATGTTCCATGAGGGTGTGACTTACCTGTCAAAAAAATGAAAAATCAGAGCAGTAAAAGAACAAGCACAACATGAACATTACAAATCAGCAATCACTGACCACTGCAAAAGGGAAAACCACATCATGGACCGGGAGAAGGGCAGGGTCATCCGCACCGAAGAGAACAAACAACAGCGCTGGATCAGAGAGGCCATTGAGATCTGCAAGCGAGGCATAAAAACCATGAACAGAGACAAGGGAGCCTTCATCCTCTCTACCACCTGGAGGAGCATTTTGGCGGAGTGAACGGACAGCGGGGGGCGTGACTTGCCTTCATTCTTGTGACAGGTAAGTCACGCCCTCATGGAACATCAGCTGATAAAGACGGGCCACAAGACACCATCATGTGACACTCTGAAGAAGGCGAAAGACTTACGTATTGTGACATCCTCAAGGCCTAAACACTCATCCGAGCAAATGTAAGGTAGATTTTGTTAACCTGCCCGGAGAAAAAAATCAACGAAAATAATTTGTATTTGTTTTAACCAGTTGGTGGCGCGACCACTGCGATCAAAAATAAGTTGGCAGCCGTCTTCAGGGCCTGAATATCCTCAAATGTGAAAAATTTCGAGAAGATGGATCATCTGAATCATTTTGCAGGAACTTTTGTTGCCACGGAGAATAATCAGACTCTGCGGCACCGTAATAGCCACGCCCTTCGAAGGAAAGTCACAAAAATAGGGATAGAGTAAGATCAATGTCTTGAGTCTTTTCTAGCCAATTTTCAATCAGATTCGTTAAAAGGGCACCGTGCAGTACGTCAAAATGTAAAAAATGATATTGATTGGCGCAAGGTGTATAACTGAATATAAACATATAGATGTCTTCAGGTACAGACTCTTTATGTACATGTGAAGTTTTGGATTTTTAGCAGCATGTGCAGGAGAGTTATTAAGCATTTTGTCCATTGCGGCGAAGGAAATCTTAAGTGAAAACTTTGATGCCCCGCCCCCGTCATATAGTATTTCGGAAACAAAAAATTTTAGCCCCAGTGTTTGTGCCAGGTCTTCAGATGCTACAGACAGAATTTTAAGGCAATCAGATGAAGCCTTTAGATCAGGGTGCAAAAGAATGACCCCTGTAAACATGCAAAAAAGGGCAAAAGTCGGACTTTCAAAAATTCATAACTCAATTCCTGTTCATATTAGACGTTAAAATATCAAATTTTTCGTCATGCCCGATGAGACTGCCAAGTTTGGTGAGTTTTTGTGCATGTTTCGGGGGTCAAAAATGCGATCGAACAATCGGAAAAATAATAATAATAATAATTTCTACAAAAACAATAGGGACTTCGCAGCGGTCGCTGCTCAGGCCCTAATAATAATAATAATAATAATAATAAAAGTAATAATATTTTCTACAAAAACAATAGGGACCTCGCCGCGGTCGCTGCTCGGGCCCCAATAATAATTTCTACACAAAGTCCATTGTGGTGACCCGCCCCCTTTTAAGTAAATTCAAAATGGCCGACTTCCTGTAAAACCTAGCTCATTGCTCCAAGAGACTTTTTTGTAGGTCTTGGTCTTATACATACAGTGAACCCTCGCTACTTCGCGGTTCACCTTTCGCGGGTTCAGTGCTTCGCGGGTCTAAAAAATATTCGGGGGCATTGTAGTTTCGCCGAGCGGCACGACGGGGCGCTGGAGCGGTTAGACGGCCGGCGTGCGCCGAAGAAGAGCGTGGGCGAAGAGGAGAGTGGACGAAGAAGAGCACGTTCCCCCGGACACGATCGGTGGCGACGTTTCGCGCGGTTCGGACCGTACCCGAGCTCCGGCCGGCGTGCGTGGCAGTTAAGCCGTAGAGGAGCACCTTCCCCGGGCACGGGCGGTTCCAAGCGGCCCCTAAGTTTAACCGAATGGAAGCTCCGGAGGAGGAGGGCATGCTCGCGTCACAGTAAGCCGAAGAGGAGCACCTTCCCCGGGCACGGGCGGTGCCAAGCGGCCCCTAAGTTTAACCGAATGGAATCTCCGGGGAGGAGGACGGGCGTGTGTCACAGTTAAGCCAAATTGGAGCACCTCTTCTGCCCGGGCACGAGCGGAGCGCGAGGCTGTCAGTTATGAATGAATAAATGAATAAATAAATAAAGAATGCCACCTTTCATTTCACAGGGCACACCGTACGGCGTACCAGCAGGTAAAAGTCGGAGTAATTAAATAAATACAAAAAGAATGGCTGGGGAATAAAAAAATAATACGTTTTAATAATAATTTGGTTTTTTTGTTATAACATGAATTTCACTCTCTCTCTCCCCGTATATATATATATATATATATATATATATATATATATATATATATATATATATATATATATATATATATATATATATATATTTATATATTTATTGTATATATTGTATATTTTTTTTAAGCATTTTTTAAGGTGCGCCGCTACTTCGCGGATTTTCAGTTTTCGCGGGTGGTCTCGGTCCCCATTAACCGCGATAACCGAGGGTTCACTGTACTCCATTAAATTTACAAAAAGCGAGGTGAAACACTCAACCAGAGCTGCTTTTTTTTAACATTTCTCGAGGGCCATGGCGAGCCATTTCAAAAAAGCTGCACAACTAACGTATAAAATATTGATAAATTTGCTCGGCCTGATGTGTGTGTAAAGTTTTACGAGTTGTCGTTCATATTTAGAACCTCATATTCAGCTTTGTTTTATTGCCGAACAGTGCAATGCCACTCCCACAACTTTCACGAAAAATCACAAATTTCGTATTGTGACATCCTCATGGCCGAAACAGTCATCCGAGCATATATGAGGGCGACCTTGTTGAGTTGCACGGAGAAAAACATCCAAGAAAATAACTTGTATTAGCTTTTACCAGTTGGTGGCGCTACTACTACAATGTAAAATAAGTTGGTAGATGTCTTCAGGGCTGAAGTATCCTCAAATGTGTACAACTTCGAGAAGATAGGATCATCTGAGTCATGTTGCCGGAGCTTTTGTTGCCACAGAGTACAATCGGACTTTTCAGCACCTTAATAGCCACGCCTTTTGCCAAAACGTCACAAAATTCGGCAGAGAGTAAGATCATTGTCTTGAGTCTTTTCTGACTAATTTTCAGTCGGATTCGTCAAAAGGGCACCGTGCAGTACGTGAAAATTAAAATAAAAAAAAAATTTTTATTCCACTTGGCGGCACTGTGTGTATAACAAAATAATAACATTAAGATGTCTTCAGGTCGGGACGTTTTATTTACAGGTGAAGGTTTGGATTTTTAGGAGCATGTGCAGGGGAGTTATTAAGCATTCATTTATTTGTATTAGGTTCATTTTGTCTTCTTATTATTGATATTTGACTGATTCATTAAAAGCAGACAATTATGTTTTAGGTTAATTTTTTACCTGACATGTTTCGGCGAGTCTTTCGCCTTCTTCAGAGTGTCGCATGATGGTGTCTTGAGACCCGTCTTTATCAGCTGATGTTCCATGAGGGTGTGACTTACCTGTCAAAAAAATGAAAAAATCAGAGCAGTAAAAGAACAAGCACAACATGAACATTACAAATCAGCAATCACTGACCACTGCAAAAGGGAAAACCACATCATGGACCGGGAGAAGGGCAGGGTCATCCGCACAGAAGAGAACAAACAACAGCGCTGGATCAGAGAGGCCATTGAGATCTGCAAGCGAGGCATAAAAACCATGAACAGAGACAAGGGAGCCTTCATCCTCTCTACCACCTGGACCAGCATCTTGGCGGAGTGAACGGACAGCGGGGGGCGTGACTTGCCTTCATTCTTGTGACAGGTAAGTCACGCCCTCATGGAACATCAGCTGATAAAGACGGGTCACAAGACAGCATCATGTGACACTCTGAAGAAGGCGAAAGACTTTTGTATTGTGACATGCTCAAGGCCTAAACACTCATCCGAGCAAATATAAGGTAGATTTTGTTCACCTGCCCGGAGAAAAACATCAACGAAAATAATTTGTATTTGTTTTAACCAGTTGGTGGCGCTACCACTGCGATCAAAAATAAGTTGGCAGCCGTCTTCAGGGCCTGAATATCCTCAAATGTGAAAGATTTCCAGAAGATGGATCATCTGAATCATTTTGCAGGAACTTTTGTTGCCACGGAGAATAATCAGACTCTGCGGCACCGTAATAGCCACGCCCTTTGAAGGAAAGTCATAAAAATAGGGATAGAGTAAGATCAATGTCTTGAGTCTTTTCTAGCCAATTTTCAATCGGATTCGTTAAAAGGGCACCATGCAGTACGTCAAAATGTAAAAAATGATATTGATTGGCGCAAGGTGTATAACTGAATATAAACATATAGATGTCTTCAGGTACAGACTCTTTATGTACATGTGAAGTTTTGGATTTTTAGCAGCATGTGCAGGAGAGTTATTAAGCATTTTGTCCATTGCGGCGAAGGAAATCTTAAGTGAAAACTTTGAAGCCCCGCCCCCGTCATATAGTATTTCGGAAACAAAAACTTTTAGCCCCAGTGTTTGTCCCAGGTCTTCAGATGCTACAGACAGAATTTTAAGGCAATCAGATGAAGCCTTTAGGATCAGGGTGCAAAAGAATGACCCCTGTAAACATGCAAAAAAGGGCAAAAGTCGGACTTTCAAAAATTCATAACTCACTTCCTGTTCATATTAGACGTTAAAATATCAAATTTTTCGCCATGCCCGATGAGACTGCCAAGTTTGGTTAGTTTTTGTGCATGTTTCGGGGGTCAAAAATGCGATCGAACAATCGGAAAAATAATAATAATAATAATTTCTACAAAAACAATAGGGACTTCGCAGCGGTCGCTGCTCAGGCCCTAATAATAATAATAATAATAATAATAAAAGTAATAATGTTTTCTACAAAAACAATAGGGACCTCGCCGCGGTCGGTGCTCGGGCCCCAATAATAATTTCTACACAAAGTCCATTGTGGTGACCCGCCCCCTTTTAAGTAAATTCAAAATGGCCGACTTCCTGTAAAACCTAGCTCATTGCTCCAAGAGACTTTTTTGTAGGTCTTGGTCTTATACATACAGTGAACCCTCGCTACTTCGCGGTTCACCTTTCGCGGGTTCAGTGCTTCGCGGGTCTAAAAAATATTCGGGGGCATTGTAGTTTCGCCGAGCGGCACGACGGGGCGCTGGAGCGGTTAGACGGCCGCCGTGCGCCGAAGAAGAGCGTGGGCGAAGAGGAGAGTGGACGAAGAAGAGCACGTTCCCCCGGACACGATCGGTGGCGACGTTTCGCGCGGTTCGGACCGTACCAGAGCTCCGGCCGGCGTGCGTGGCAGTTAAGCTGTAGAGGAGCACCTTCCCCGGGCACGGGCGGTTCCAAGCGGCCCCTAAGTTTAACCGAATGGAAGCTCCGGAGGAGGAGGGCATGCTCGCGTCACAGTAAGCCGAAGAGGAGCACCTTCCCCGGGCACGGGCGGTGCCAAGCGGCCCCTAAGTTTAACCGAATGGAAGCTCCGGGGGAGGAGGGCGGGCGTGTGTCACAGTTAAGCCAAATTGGAGCACCTCTTCTGCCCGGGCACGAGCGGAGCGCGAGGCTGTCAGTTATGAATGAATAAATGAATAAATAAATAAAGAATGCCACCTTTCATTTCACAGGGCACACCGGACGGCGTACCAGCAGGTAAAAGTCGGAGTAATTAAATAAATACTAAAAGAATGGCTGGGGAATAAAAAAATAATACGTTTTAATAATAATTTGGTTTTTTTGTTATAACATGAATTTCACTCTCTCTCTCCCCGTATATATATATATATATATATATATATATATATATATATATATATATATATATATATATATATATATATTTATTATATTTATTGTATATTTTTTTTAAGCATTTTTGAAGGTGCGCCGCTACTTCGCGGATTTTCAGTTTTCGCGGGTGGTCTCGGTCCCCATTAACCGCGATAACCGAGGGTTCACTGTACTCCATAAAATTTACAAAAAGCGAGGTGAAACACTCAACCAGAGCTGCTTTTTTTAACATTTCTCGAGGGCCATGGCGAGCCATTTCAAAAAAGCTGCACAACTAACGTATAAAATATTGATAAATTTGCTCGGCCTGATGTGTGTGTAAAGTTTTACGAGTTGTCGTTCATATTTAGAACCTCATAATCAGCTTTGTTTTATTGCCGAACAGTGCAATGCCACTCCCACAACTTTTCACGAAAAAGGACTAATTTCGTATTGTGACATCCTCATGGCCGAAACAGTCATCCGAGCATATATGAGGGCGACCTTGTTGAGTTGCACGGAGAAAAACATCCAAGAAAATAACTTGTATTAGCTTTTACCAGTTGGTGGCGCTACTACTACGATGTAAAATAAGTTGGTAGATGTCTTCAGGGCTGAAGTATCCTCAAATGTGTACAACTTCGAGAAGATAAGATCATCTGAGTCATGTTGCCGGAGCTTTTGTTGCCACAGAGTACAATCGGACTTTTCAGCACCTTAATAGCCACGCCTTTTGCCAAAACGCCACAAAATTCGGCAGAGAGTAAGATCATTGTCTTGAGTCTTTTCTGACTCATTTTCAGTCGGATTCGTCAAAAGGGCACCGTGCAGTACGTGAAAATTAAAATAAAAACAAATTTTTGATTCCACTTGGCGGCACTGTGTGTATAACAAAATAATAACATTACGATGTCTTCAGGTCGGGACGTTTTATTTACAGGTGAAGGTTTGGATTTTTAGGAGCATGTGCAGGGGAGTTATTAAGCATTCAATTATTTGTATTAGGTTCATTTTGTCTTCTTATTATTGATATTTGACTGATTCATTAAAAGCAGACAATTATGTTTTAGGTTAATTTTTTACCTGACATGTTTCGGCGAGTCTTTCGCCTTCTTCAGAGTGTCGCATGATGGTGTCTTGAGCTGATGTTCCATGAGGGTGTGACTTACCTGTCAAAAAAATGAAAAAAAATCAGAGCAGTAAAAGAACAAGCACAACATGAACATTACAAATCAGCAATCACTGACCACTGCAAAAGGGAAAACCACATCATGGACCGGGAGAAGGGCAGGGTCATCCGCACAGAAGAGAACAAACAACAGCGCTGGATCAGAGAGGCCATTGAGATCTGCAAGCGAGGCATAAAAACCATGAACAGAGACAAGGGAGCCTTCATCCTCTCTACCACCTGGACCAGCATCTTGGCGGAGTGAACGGACAGCGGGGGGCGTGACTTGCCTTCATTCTTGTGACAGGTAAGTCACGCCCTCATGGAACATCAGCTGATAAAGACGGGTCACAAGACAGCATCATGTGACACTCTGAAGAAGGCGAAAGACTTTCGTATTGTGACATGCTCAAGGCCTAAACACTCATCCGAGCAAATATAAGGTAGATTTTGTTCACCTGCCCGGAGAAAAACATCAACGAAAATAATTTGTATTTGTTTTAACCAGTTGGTGGCGCTACCACTGCGATCAAAAATAAGTTGGCAGCCGTCTTCAGGGCCTGAATATCCTCAAATGTGAAAAATTTCGAGAAGATGGATCATCTGAATCATTTTGCAGGAACTTTTGTTGCCACGGAGAATAATCAGACTCTGCGGCACCGTAATAGCCACGCCCTTCGAAGGAAAGTCACAAAAATAGGGATAGAGTAAGATCAATGTCTTGAGTCTTTTCTAGCCAATTTTCAATCAGATTCGTTAAAAGGGCACCGTGCAGTACGTCAAAATGTAAAAAATGATATTGATTGGCGCAAGGTGTATAACTGAATATAAACATATAGATGTCTTCAGGTACAGACTTTTTATGTACATGTGAAGTTTTGGATTTTTAGCAGCATGTGCAGGAGAGTTATTAAGCATTTTGTCCATTGCGGCGAAGGAAATCTTAAGTGAAAACTTTGAAGCCCCGCCCCCGTCATATAGTATTTCGGAAACAAAAAATTTTAGCCCCAGTGTTTGTCCCAGGTCTTCAGATGCTACAGACAGAATTTTAAGGCAATCAGATGAAGCCTTTAGGATCAGGGTGCAAAAGAATGACCCCTGTAAACATGCAAAAAAGGGCAAAAGTCGGACTTTCAAAAATTCATAACTCACTTCCTGTTCATATTAGACGTTAAAATATCAAATTTTTCGCCATGCCCGATGAGACTGCCAAGTTTGGTGAGTTTTTGTGCATGTTTCGGGGGTCAAAAATGCGATCGAACAATCGGAAAAATAATAATAATAATAATTTCTACAAAAACAATAGGGACTTCGCAGCGGTCGCTGCTCAGGCCCAAATAATAATAATAATAATATTAATAATAATAAAAGTAATAATATTTTCTACAAAAACAATAGGGACCTCGCAGCCGTCGCAGCTCGGGCCCTAATAACAATTTCTAGAAAAACAATAGGGACCTCGCAGCGGTCACTGCTCGGGCCCTAATAATAATAATAATAAAAATAATAATAATTTCCACAAAAACAATGGGGACCTCGGAGCGGTCGCTGCTCAGGCCCTAATAATAATTTCTACAAAAACAATAGGGACCTCGCCGCCGTCGCTGCTCGGGCCCCAATAATAATTTCTACACAAAGTCCATTGTGGTGACCCGCCCCCTTTTAAGTAAATTCAAAATGGCCGACTTCCTGTAAAACCTAGCTCATTGCTCCAAGAGACTTTTTTGTAGGTCTTGGTCTTATACATACAGTGAACCCTCGCTACTTCGCGGTCCACCTTTCGCGGGTTCAGTGCTTCGCGGGTCTAAAAAATATTCGGGGGCATTGTAGTTTCGCCGAGCGGCACGACGGGGCGCTGGAGCGGTTAGACGGCCGGCGTGCGCCGAAGAAGAGCGTGGGCGAAGAGGAGAGTGGACGAAGAAGAGCACGTTCTCCCGGACACGATCGGTGGCGACGTTTCGCGCGGTTCGGACCGTACCAGAGCTCCGGCCGGCGTGCGTGGCAGTTAAGCCGTAGAGGAGCACCTTCCCCGGGCACGGGCGGTGCCAAGCGGCCCCTAAGTTTAACCGAATGGAAGCTCCGGAGGAGGAGGGCATGCTCGCGTCACAGTAAGCCGAAGAGGAGCACCTTCCCCGGGCACGGGCGGTTCCAAGCGGCCCCTAAGTTTAACCGAATGGAAGCTCCGGAGGAGGAGGGCATGCTCGCGTCACAGTAAGCCGAAGAGGAGCACCTTCCCCGGGCACGGGCGGTTCCAAGCGGCCCCTAAGTTTAACTGAATGGAAGCTCCGGAGGAGGAGGGCATTCTCGCGTCACAGTAAGCCGAAGAGGAGCACCTTCCCCGGGCACGGGCGGTGCCAAGCGGCCCCTAAGTTTAACCGAATGGAAGTTCCGGGGGAGGAGGGCGGGCGTGTGTCACAGTTAAGCCGAATTGGAGCACCTCTTCCGCCCGGGCACGAGCGGAGCGCGAGGCTGTCAGTGATGAATGAATAAATGAATAAATAAATAAAGAATGCCACCTTTCATTTCACAGGGCACACCGGACGGCGTACCAGCAGGTAAAAGTCGGAGTAATTAAATAAATACAAAAAGAATGGCTGGGGAATAAAAAAATAATACGTTTTAATAATAATTTGGTTTTTTTGTTATAACATGAATTTCACTCTCTCTCTCCCCGTATATATATATATATATATATATATATATATATATATATATATATATATATATATATTTATTATATATATTGTATATTTTTTTTAAGCATTTTTGAAGGTGCGCCGCTACTTCGCGGATTTTCAGTTTTCGCGGGTGGTCTCGGTCCCCATTAACCGCGATAACCGAGGGTTCACTGTACTCCATAAAATTTACAAAAAGCGAGGTGAAACACTCAATCAGGGCTGCTTTTTTGAACATTTCTCAAGGGCCATGGCGAGCCATTTAAAAAAAGCTGCACAACTAACGTATAAAATATTGATAAATTTGCTCGGCCTGATGTGTGTGTAAAGTTTCACGAGTTGTCGTTCATATTTAGAACCTCATAATCAGCGTTGTTTTATTGCCGAACAGTGCAATGCCACTCCCACAACTTTTCACGAAAAAGGACTAATTTCGTATTGTGACATCCTCATGGCCGAAACAGTCATCCGAGCATATATGAGGGCGACCTTGTTGAGTTGCACGGAGAAAAACATCCAAGAAAATAACTTGTATTAGCTTTTACCAGTTGGTGGCGCTACTACTACGATGAAAAATAAGTCGGTAGATGTCTTCAGGGCTGAAGTATCCTCAAATGTGTACAACTTCGAGAAGATAGGATCATCTGAGTCATGTTGCCGGAGCTTTTGTTGCCACAGAGTACAATCGGACTTTTCAGCACCGTAATAGCCACGCCTTTTGCCAAAACGTCACAAAATTCGGCAGAGAGTAAGATCATTGTCTTGAGTCTTTTCTGACTAATTTTCAGTCGGATTCGTCAAAAGGGCACCGTGCAGTACGTGAAAATTAAAATAAAAACAAATTTTTGATTCCACTTGGCGGCGCTGTGTGTATAACAAAATAATAACATTAAGATGTCTTCAGGTCGGGACGTTTTATTTACAGGTGAAGGTTTGGATTTTTAGGAGCATGTGCAGGGGAGTTATTAAGCATTCATTTATTTGTATTAGGTTCATTTTGTCTTCTTATTATTGATATTTGACTGATTCATTAAAAGCAGACAATTATGTTTTAGGTTAATTTTTTACCTGACATGTTTCGGCGAGTCTTTTGCCTTCTTCAGAGTGTCGCATGATGGTGTCTTGAGACCCGTCTTTATCAGCTGATGTTCCATGAGGGTGTGACTTACCTGTCAAAAAAATTAAAAAATCAGAGCAGTAAAAGAACAAGCACAACATGAACATTACAAATCAGCAATCACTGACCGCTGCAAAAGGGAAAACCACATCATGGACCGGGAGAAGGGCAGGGTCATCCGCACCGAAGAGAATAAACAACAGCGCTGGATCAGAGAGGCCATTGAGATCTGCAAGCGAGGCATAAAAACCATGAACAGAGACAAGGGAGCCTTCATCCTCTCTACCACCTGGAGCAGCATTTTGGCGGAGTGAACGGACAGCGGGGGGCGTGACTTGCCTTCATTCTTGTGACAGGTAAGTCACGCCCTCATGGAACATCAGCTGATAAAGACGGGCCACAAGACACCATCATGTGACACTCTGAAGAAGGCGAAAGACTTTCGTATTGTGACATCCTCAAGGCCTAAACACTCATCCGAGCAAATGTAAGGTAGATTTTGTTAACCTGCCCGGAGAAAAAAATCAACGAAAATAATTTGTATTTGTTTTAACCAGTTGGTGGCGCTACCACTGCGATCAAAAATAAGTTGGCAGCCGTCTTCAGGGCCTGAATATCCTCAAATGTGAAAAATTTCGAGAAGATGGATCATCTGAATCATTTTGCAGGAACTTTTGTTGCCACGGAGAATAATCAGACTCTGCGGCACCGTAATAGCCACGCCCTTCGAAGGAAAGTCACAAAAATAGGGATAGAGTAAGATCAATGTCTTGAGTCTTTTCTAGCCAATTTTCAATCAGATTCGTTAAAAGGGCACCGTGCAGTACGTCAAAATGTAAAAAATGATATTGATTGGCGCAAGGTGTATAACTGAATATAAACATATAGATGTCTTCAGGTACAGACTCTTTATGTACATGTGAAGTTTTGGATTTTTAGCAGCATGTGCAGGAGAGTTATTAAGCATTTTGTCCATTGCGGCGAAGGAAATCTTAAGTGAAAACTTTGATGCCCCGCCCCCGTCATATAGTATTTCGGAAACAAAAAATATTAGCCCCAGTGTTTGTCCCAGGTCTTCAGAAGCTACAGACAGAATTTTAAGGCAATCAGATGAAGCCTTTAGGATCAGGGTGCAAAAGAATGACCCCTGTAAACATGCAAAAAAGGGCAAAAGTCGGACTTTCAAAAATTCATAACTCACTTCTTGTTCATATTAGACATTAAAATATCAAATTTTTCGCCATGCCCGATGAGACTGCCAACTTTGGTGAGTTTTTGTGCATGTTTCGGGGGTCAAAAATGCGATCGAATAATCGGAAAAATAATAATAATAATAATTTCTACAAAAACAATAGGGACTTCGCAGCGGTCGCTGCTCAGGCCCTAATAATAATAATAATAATTATAATAAAAGTAATAATATTTTCTACAAAAACAATAGGGACCTCGCCGCGGTCGCTGCTCGGGCCCCAATAATAATTTCTACACAAAGTCCATTGTGGTGACCCGCCCCCTTTTAAGTAAATTCAAAATGGCCGACTTCCTGTAAAACCTAGCTCATTGCTCCAAGAGACTTTTTTGTAGGTCTTGGTCTTATACATACAGTGAACCCTCGCTACTTCGCGGTTCACCTTTCGCGGGTTCAGTGCTTCGCGGGTCTAAAAAATATTCGGGGGCATTGTAGTTTCGCCGAGCGGCACGACGGGGCGCTGGAGCGGTTAGACGGCCGGCGTGCGCCGAAGAAGAGCGTGGGCGAAGAGGAGAGTGGACGAAGAAGAGCACGTTCCCCCGGACACGATCGGTGGCGACGTTTCGCGCGGTTCGGACCGTACCAGAGCTCCGGCCAGCGTGCGTGGCAGTTAAGCCGTAGAGGAGCACCTTCCCCGGGCACGGGCGGTGCCAAGCGGCCCCTAAGTTTAACCGAATGGAAGCTCCGGAGGAGGAGGGCATGCTCGCGTCACAGTAAGCCGAAGAGGAGCACCTTCCCCGGGCACGGGCGGTTCCAAGCGGCCCCTAAGTTTAACCGAATGGAAGCTCCGGAGGAGGAGGGCATGCTCGCGTCACAGTAAGCCGAAGAGGAGCACCTTCCCCGGGCACGGGCGGTTCCAAGCGGCCCCTAAGTTTAACCGAATGGAAGCTCCGGAGGAGGAGGGCATGCTCGCGTCACAGTAAGCCGAAGAGGAGCACCTTCCCCGGGCACGGGCGGTGCCAAGCGGCCCCTAAGTTTAACCGAATGGAAGCTCCGGGGGAGGAGGACGGGCGTGTGTCACAGTTAAGCCAAATTGGAGCACCTCTTCTGCCCGGGCACGAGCGGAGCGCGAGGCTGTCAGTTATGAATGAATAAATGAATAAATAAATAAAGAATGCCACCTTTCATTTCACAGGGCACACCGGACGGCGTACCAGCAGGTAAAAGTCGGAGTAATTAAATAAATACAAAAAGAATGGCTGGGGAATAAAAAAATAATACGTTTTAATAATAATTTGGTTTTTTTGTTATAACATGAATTTCACTCTCTCTCTCCCCGTATATATATTTATATATATATATATATATATATATATATATATTTATATATTTATTATATATATTGTATATTTTTTTTAAGCATTTTTGAAGGTGCGCCGCTACTTCGCGGATTTTCAGTTTTCGCGGGTGGTCTCGGTCCCCATTAACCGCGATAACCGAGGGTTCACTGTACTCCATAAAATTTACAAAAAGCGAGGTGAAACACTCAACCAGAGCTGCTTTTTTTTAACATTTCTCGAGGGCCATGGCGAGCCATTTCAAAAAAGCTGCACAACTAACTTATAAAATATTGATAAATTTGCTCGGCCTGATGTGTGTGTAAAGTTTTACGAGTTGTCGTTCATATTTAGAACCTCATAATCAGCTTTGTTTTATTGCCGAACAGTGCAATGCCACTCCCACAACTTTTCACGAAAAATCACGAATTTCGTATTGTGACATCCTCATGGCCGAAACAGTCATCCGAGCATATATGAGGGCGACCTTGTTGAGTTGCACGGAGAAAAACATCCAAGAAAATAACTTGTATTAGCTTTTACCAGTTGGTGGCGCTACTACTACGATGTAAAATAAGTTGGTAGATGTCTTCAGGGCTGAAGTATCCTCAAATGTGTACAACTTCGAGAAGATAGGATCATCTGAGTCATGTTGCCGGAGCTTTTGTTGCCACAAAGTACAATCGGACTTTTCAGCACCTTAATAGCCACGCCTTTTGCCAAAACGTCACAAAATTCGGCAGAGAGTAAGATCATTGTCTTGAGTCTTTTCTGACTAATTTTCAGTCGGATTCGTCAAAAGGGCACCGTGCAGTACGTGAAAATTAAAATAAAAACAAATTTTTGATTCCACTTGGCGGCACTGTGTGTATAACAAAATAATAGCATTAAGATGTCTTCAGGTCGGGACGTTTTATTTACAGGTGAAGGTTTGGATTTTTAGGAGCATGTGCAGGGGAGTTATTAAGCATTCATTTATTTGTATTAGGTTCATTTTGTCTTCTTATTATTGATATTTGACTGATTCATTAAAAGCAGACAATTATGTTTTAGGTTAATTTTTTACCTGACATGTTTCGGCGAGTCTTTCGCCTTCTTCAGAGTGTCGCATGATGGTGTCTTGAGACCCGTCTTTATCAGCTGATGTTCCATGAGGGTGTGACTTACCTGTCAAAAAAATGAAAAATCAGAGCAGTAAAAGAACAAGCACAACATGAACATTACAAATCAGCAATCACTGACCACTGCAAAAGGGAAAACCACATCATGGACCGGGAGAAGGGCAGGGTCATCCGCACCGAAGAGAACAAACAACAGCGCTGGATCAGAGAGGCCATTGAGATCTGCAAGCGAGGCATAAAAACCATGAACAGAGACAAGGGAGCCTTCATCCTCTCTACCACCTGGAGCAGCATTTTGGCGGAGTGAACGGACAGCGGGGGCGTGACTTGCCTTCGTTCTTGTGACAGGTAAGTCACGCCCTCATGGAACATCAGCTGATAAAGACGGGCCACAAGACACCATCATGTGACACTCTGAAGAAGGCAAAAGACTTTCGTATTGTGACATCCTCAAGGCCTAAACACTCATCCGAGCAAATGTAAGGTAGATTTTGTTAACCTGCCCGGAGAAAAAAATCAACGAAAATAATTTGTATTTGTTTTAACCAGTTGGTGGCGCTACCACTGTGTGAGAGTATGTAAATAGTTTGTGTATTTTTAATCATGTTTTTTATACACTATTTGTATCAATGATAATTACACACACAATCACAGACACGCACATCATTGCTTCAGCACACATGCGCACACCCACACGCTTGTTTTAAGTTTCACTTTCCATAGGTTTCGTTTTTCTCTGAATAAAGTCCAGAGGGATGGGCGAAGGAGTCAGTGAGAGTGCGGGAGATTGAACTGGCAAGACGCCTACTTCACCTCCTGGCTTCTCCTCCCATCGCGATGGAGAAAAGACAAAACCTTCCCTGGTTATTCCTCTGGTTCTCAGCATTTAATTCAGTCTAATGAAGGCGTCAGGACCTTTTAAACCTGACATTTATTGGTGCCGGTCAACCCGGGAGCCACACCCGGACGGACGGACGTCGCTGGATATTTCGGGGGCCAACGAATCTGACGTCAGCGCTTCACCATTTGAAAGCGGGTCCCTGAGCTGCGGCGCGGCCGTCCGCCCGGATGTCGGTTCCCTGTCGGACCAGGCGGATCCGGAGGAAGCCAGGTATTGTTTTTCAAATTATTTTGTGCCACCATTTTAAAATTTAAAATAATTGGAAGGGGAGTGAAAGAGGTGAGAGTGAGACAAGCGCGCGCAGAGGCCGGGCCTCGACCGTTTAGTCAGTACGGTAACAAAAACTGCATCGTGCTAGTCCAAGGAGTTATGTAAAAATAATCGGTAGCGAATTAGGCCATAACTCATCGGTAGCGAATTGACCATAACTCGTTGAAACTGAGCAAATTTTAGACACGGATAGCACGGTGAACAAATTGATTTGTTCCTCGGCGTCGATGGTAGCGAATTTGGCCATAAACTGAGCAAATTTTAGAGATTGATCCGCCTAGAGAAGGGAGACAAAGTTTCCGCGAATATTAAAAGGTTCCCTCCGGTGTCGACAATGGAAAAGAGTGGCAATCAGGAGAAGGTCTTACTCACAATTTCACATTGAAATTCAGGGAATAATAAGGCATTATTTTCGGTGGTTTTTATTTGAAGTGTTTTGGGGGCTGTGCAGCTGTGTGTGTGTGAACAAAGGAACAAGTTTGAGTCAGTGAGAATGTGTGTGCGTGCGTGCGTGCGTGTGTGTGTGTGTGGGTTTGGAGAAGTAGCTGACCAGACAACAGCAAAAGAAGAGGTCTGGCTGGGCCAAGCCTGAAGGATCAGGTTTCAGGGTAGTGAGAGAAGAATTTGCAGAGAAGCTGAAGAGAAAAAAAAAAAGAAACCCGCACACACAACACCAGATGTGGAATGATCATTTTGCTGTATGCAAAGTGAGTGAATGGTGTGATTGGGGATTACAAATACCATTTGGTATTTTATCCTATGTACTGCAGTAAGGGTAATAAACAGGACCAGTATTTGAGAATGACAGAGAAAGTTGTTGGCTGCCAGGATGGCCGAGTGGTCTAAGGCGCCGCGTTCAGGACCCAGTCTCCCCAGGAGGCCTGGGTTCGAATCTCAAATTTCCCCATTGTGGGACTAATAAAGGGCATCTTAAGAAGGTAAAGAAGGGGGAGGGGGGTTGCAACTGCCCCCTGTATCCTGAGAAACCCCCCAAAAAAGACAGATAAACCAAAAAAGCGCTCACCTCAATGTGCTGCGTGTATAAGTGGCAGTGTGCATTTGTGGCAGAGGCTGCACTCGCCCTACAGGGCTGCACATACATAATTATGAGCGATAGTAGATAAATTAAAGGACTTATTATGGGCAAAAGATAAAGATGGATTGTGTTGCTGTTATACTAACATGTTATTGTTGTTTGTAGTTGTTCAGTGTTGAGAACTGTGTGTGTCGTTTTGTGGGCCCGTGTATATGTCTGTGTGTCTGTCTGTGTGTCTAAATGTCAGGGAGAGTGATCAAAGTGGTTGGAATTATGCTAAAAGGATTGATGAAGTAGAGATAAAATGGAATCAAGGATTAGTAACCAACAAAAGGCTACTTATGAGTGACGAGATCTTATTGAGAAAAATAATTCCCAAATTTACAAAAGAAGTTAATAAAGAAGATGATTTGAGGAGATAAATTCATTTAAATTAGAAATTAAATAAAATAACTTATACAACGGGATAGGCTTAAAAGAAAAGAGAGAAATAGCCTGATGTGCGTTTTCTGAAAAATAAAAAAAATTTAACCCAGATGTCTAGGATGGTTTAAAAAGATGAGTGAAGATAAGGAAGTTCATCAAAAAACAGGATCCTGATAAAATTCAGTATTTAGACAAATGGATAGCTGAACATGGCTTTAATGGTCAGTTAAAAAAAAAAAAAAAAAAAAAACGAAAAATAGCCGCATTGCAGAAATCAATCATAGCAAAGACAAAGAAAGACCCCAAAAAGATGAAGACAAATGGCTTTGAGGAAACAGAATATTGGATGAGGGTAGCCTTAAAAAGAGAAGAGGGTGACAAGAAACAGAAATGATGAGACATTTGGGCAATACAAAGTGAGAATGACAGCTGTGTTTTAAAACCACAGCAGGCTGCAGGAAGATGGTGATGTGGATGGGGCATTTCAACAGCAGTTGAAGAATGCTTCACATGCAGGATCAAGAGAGGAAATTCATAAGTGGGTGAATAAACATTACATTTGCCTGCCAACAGGTACCCTGGAGGAGTATGTAAATCACGCCCTCCATGCTGAGAAGATAGAAAATAAAAAGAAACAGAGGTCTATAGACACTTTTTATCGAAATAAAGGTCAGAATGTCTTTTATCAAGGTGGAAGAGGCTGAGACAAGGACGCCTTCCCACCGGAGATGATATTTGTTACAATTGTGGCAGATCAGGACACTTTGCCAGAAACTGCCGTCAACCACACAGGAAGACCACACTAAAAGAAGGCCAGATAGCAAGAAATTGCCTTGAGAAGAAGCAGCCTTCAGCATGACTAAGTTTTTAAATGAAGAGGTTTTCCTAAATTTACAAAAGATATTGGCTTTTGATTAAATGATTGAGTTGAAATAACCGTATTGGTAATGGGACACCAATTACCCTTTTTTATGTGACATTGGTGCAGATAGGATTGCTTATAATAAATCAATTTCAAATGATAGGGCAAGTGAGAAAGGGGCCATAGTCAGATTTACAAGTGGAAAAATGCAATAGAGTAACAGAATTAGAACCTGTGTGGTTGAGGGACCCAGAAGGCCACTGAGTTGGTTGCATGAATTGAAATTAGTTTTATTTTTACAGAATAATGAGAGCCCAAGTTGTGGGGATGTGATTAATTTACAGAAAAAGTTTAGTGTTGAGACAATTTATACTTACATGATTCAATAGACAAGATATATCATTTTGATGATGGTTTTTACTTAATTGTATACTTGCGTCTCCTTCAGAAAGGGAGAAGTAGGTGTTATGAAATTTTAACAATTGGATGAAGCTTTTGAAAGTGAACATGAGGAATTTTTGCAAAAACATAGGTGTTTCTTGATTTTTTAATTTTGATTCGAGACATTGGTAGGTTTGAGTGGTTGTGGAAAAACTACAGTGAATTTGGAAATTAGGAGCAGACTGTGGAGAGGCTCCTGTGAGGAGGAGGAAGAGAGAGAGTTCAGTGAGAGAAGGAGGATAGAAATTAGATTTTGCTTTTTGGTGAATTGAAGAAATAAATATTTTAGATTTCATATTCCAGTTGATCATGTTTATATTAAAGTAGGCCAGAGATGCAATGAAATGCAGAAATATAAATGATACAGGAAAAATTTGGCAAGGGCTATAATTTTCATTAAAGCAGAGAAGAAATTAGAAATTACAGATAACATTAATGTGTACTTGTCCACTTTAAGGTAGAATTGGTCAAAGTGAAATGAGTCAAGATTAGAGAAAAAAAAATAAAAGATAAAATAGAATTAACATGTTCATTCTGTGATAAGAAATTTGTGATTATGTGAAAAGGGAAAAAGAGAATTACAGGCTTTTCAAATAAAACAACCTAATTTAAATTGGCCAACTTGTAAAATGGAAAAGAAGATTCTAAATTATGCACAAAAAGCTTGAACGTGTTGAGCAGAAGGAAGAAAAAGAGAAAACATTTTAAAAAAGAAGGAAGCAGAGAGTCTTGTGATAAACAATAACTTTTCAGGACGAAGAGAGAAGCAACAGAGGATCACATGGCGAAAGAAAGAACCTAACATAAAAGTGTGTGTAGAAGGACTTCTACATCAACATGCGTTTTGCTTATTAAGCCGTGATACACTGACAATTGGACTTTAATATCAGAATCAATAAGCAAGGGCGAATTTAAACAAAAGTCAAAACTTTAAAAGGACGCATTGTCAGTGATAAGCGGGAAGAAAAATAGTAATAAAACTTTGCCAGACCACTTTTGTGTAAACACTTTCCTTGGGACTTTCATGACCTCCATTAAGTCCCTGACCTTTCATAGATAAAGTTGGAGCCCAAAGTCTCTCAGGGCCGTAATTTATGCGGCAGAGAAAGAGCCCAACAGGCTTAGGGTGAGTTTAAAACAATAGTATCATGGCCATAAAATGGGTTGTGTATGTTGGAACTTGTGGAGATACACTGCAAGATTGTATTTACAAAGCATCTTAATGCACTACCAAATTATTATTATAAGCCATTTGGGCAAACAGTGACTGCAAAAAATGGCCTCATGGACTTGTGTTGCTGCAGAAACACAGGAAAGTGAATCCATTTGCATATTAGTCACAACAATTTGGATTTCGTGGCAGAGAACTATTTAAGAGTGTGATCAAGAGCTTTCACTGCTGCTTTAAGGAATGAAAAAATGACATTCCATCACACGACATTCACATTGCACGGCGATTTAATTGTAACATTACATTAATAAGGTGCGATGCATTTAAGCCCAGCGCCATTCTTTTTCCACGCACCATTTAGAAGGCGCCACACGACTGTGGAGCCGTCCAAATTTTCACCAAACCCATGACTTGACTTTTTGACATATTTTCCTCCCGACTGGAGGAGTTAAGACGTGTAGGACTTGAAGACCAGGTGCACCTTCCAGACTGATAAGAAAGTGTCTGAGAACCAAGGTTGTAGGAAGAAATCACGCTGACTTTTATGCGATGGGAGTATTAGTAGTGCGATACCAACAGATAACTTGTAAAAGAGAGAAATTGTTAGGATAAGCAGGAAGAGCGTAGGCGGTTGTGAGCTAATTAAAATTTGGAGTTTCCCATCTTGTATGAGCTGTATGGTTACAATGTGAACTCACAGTCAAGATAAGATGTTCTTGTGTTCTGTTGATTTTGGGCGAACGGGTGCTTTAAAAATCACAAAAGATAAAAGTAAAATTGTGCATAAAGCACGTCTAAATAAGTATTTGTAAATAAAAAAAAATTTTCTGGACAGAAAATGACACGATTACGATTGAATAAAGGCTGGAGCCAAGCCATAACCCCAGAGTCAACAAAGCACAAGAGGTTTAATGAAAGCACACACACACACACACACGCACACACACGCACACACACAGTAAATCAACTTGACAAGTTGATCTCAGGCCAGGGAAAAAGGCACCACTAATTGAACATGCACATTGGGTGGACAATGATGCAAACATTGAGTGAGACACGAGCAGACGTCGTGCCTCAACAGGGAGGAGATATCATATGGAATTGTTCCCACATACAGACTTTTCAACAAAAATTTTTTTTGGACACTGTTATTTGTTTGGGTTGCAATATTGTTTGACTATGATTGATATGTTTTCAAAATGGATCAAGTTGTTTCCAACAACACATGCTGATGCTAAAAACGATTGGGAAAAGTGTTGTGTAATCAAATTATCCTGACATTTGGAATTTCAAGAAGTGATTTGAAGTGAAAATGATGCATTTTGTGAATGATGCTGTAACAAGTGAGACAGTTGTTAAAAAATGGACTCAAAGCGTCACTGTGCATACAGTCTGCAGGACTTGTGGAACGCACTAATGGAAAAAAAAAAAAAAAAGGAGACAATGGCCAGAATGTGTTTCAATCACAGCAATGAGGACAATGCCAGCCGAAGGAAGGACACTATCCCCTATAGACTCTCAGGTTCATCAGAACCACCAACAAAAAACATGTTTGACCGAAAAAGATGCAAAAGACGCAAATACTGGTCAAGTGTGTTCTGATTTACAGAAATCACGTCCGTGTGGGAGACCAACTCTTCTTCAAGGTGTTGAAACGACTCCGTTGGGGGGAAGTGAATGCTGAGATGGCCCTCGCCAGATGATGGCGGTGACCCCGACGCTGCAAAGGTCGCGGGGCGTGGCAGCTGGATCCACCAGTTGCAGTACAAGCTTCACCGGTTTCCAGCTAAAGGCCTAGCAACGCGAATCCCTCCCCGAGTCACAATCTCGGACCACACGCACATCAGAACCACACCACCAGCCACAGATACGAATGTTGAAGCCACAGAATAAAAAGATTAGATATGGTTTGGAAATTAATGACGTACATAAAGAAATTTGAACCTTGATTGAAGAACATAATTGCATTTAAAGTTTTAAAAATGAAACAATTATTGATGTTATGACCACTATGAAGAATTTGAAAGACACAATATATATCGGGATAATTATGGTTTTCATTTTTTGTTATGTGTAGTCTGTTTTTGTTGCATTATTTTTATGACAAAAATGATGATTAATTGCATGTTTGTTGCCCAAAAGTAACATTACAATCTGATTGATGTTGAGTATGACAAACTCGAACTGGACAATGACGAACTCGAACTGGACACTGAAACGTAAAATGAATATGGACTTGTCGCCCAAGCCCCACACACGAAGATCCGGGAGGTAAAGACGGCTGTCTCCTCCTACAGCGAGGCAAGGGGCCTGCATCGAGTCCCCCAGAGACAAGCTCTGCGTGGAGACAGTTTTGTTATTTTTCACTAGGCACATTGAAATGTATTTTTATATGTTTTATTCCCTGATGACTCATCTTAAAGCCGTATGGACATGATTTAAATCCGACAAACAGGGGGGAAATGTGAGAGTATGTAAATAGTTTGTGTATTTTTAATCATGTTTTTTATACACTATTTGTATCAATGATAATTACACACACAATCACAGACACGCACATCATTGCTTCAGCACACATGCGCACACCCACACGCTTGTTTTAAGTTTCACTTTCCATAGGTTTCGTTTTTCTCTGAATAAAGTCCAGAGGGATGGGCGAAGGAGTCAGTGAGAGTGCGGGAGATTGAACTGGCAAGACGCCTACTTCACCTCCTGGCTTCTCCTCCCATCGCGATGGAGAAAAGACAAAACCTTCCCTGGTTATTCCTCTGGTTCTCAGCATTTAATTCAGTCTAATGAAGGCGTCAGGACCTTTTAAACCTGACACACTGCGATCAAAAATAAGTTGGCAGCCGTCTTCAGGGCCTGAATATCCTCAAATGTGAAAAATTTCGAGAAGATGGATCATCTGAATCATTTTGCAGGAACTTTTGTTGCCACGGAGAATAATCAGACTCTGCGGCACCGTAATAGCCACGCCCTTCGAAGGAAAGTCACAAAAATAGGGATAGAGTAAGATCAATGTCTTGAGTCTTTTCTAGCCAATTTTCAATCAGATTCGTTAAAAGGGCACCGTGCTGTACGTCAAAATGTAAAAAATGATATTGATTGGCGCAAGGTGTATAACTGAATATAAACATATAGATGTCTTCAGGTACAGACTCTTTATGTACATGAATAGAATAGAAATAGAAATCCCTTTATTGTCATTGTACACAAGTGTGCAACGAGATTAGAGGGCTCCCCTCTCCAGTGCAATACAACTGTAATACAGACAAATATATAAATTAGATGAATAAATAAGAATGGAATAAGAAGTTTTGGATTTTTAGCAGCATGTGCAGGAGAGTTATTAAGCATTTTGTCCATTGCGGCGAAGGAAATCTTAAGTGAAAACTTTGATGCCCCGCCCCCGTCATATAGTATTTCGGAAACAAAAAATTTTAGCCCCAGTGTTTGTGCCAGGTCTTCAGATGCTCCAGACAGAACTTTAAGGCAATCAGATGAAGCCTTTAGGATCAAGGTGCAAAAGAATGACCCCTGTAAACATGCAAAAAAGGGCAAAAGTCGGACTTTCAAAAATTCATAACTCACTTCCTGTTCATATTAGACGTTAAAAAATATCAAATTTTTCGCCATGCCCGATGAGACTGCCAAGTTTGGTGAGTTTTTGTGCATGTTTCGGGGGTCAAAAATGCGATCGAACAATCGGAAAAATAATAATAATAATAATTTCTACAAAAACAATAGGGACTTCGCAGCGGTCGCTGCTGAGGCCCTAATAATAATAATAATAATAATAATAATAAAAGTAATAATAATTTCTACAAAAACAATAGGGACCTCGCCGCGGTCGCTGCTCGGGCCCCAATAATAATTTCTACACAAAGTCCATTGTGGAGACCCGCCCCCTTTTAAGTAAATTCAAAATGGCCGACTTCCTGTAAAACCTAGCTCATTGCTCCAAGAGACTTTTTTGTAGGTCTTGGTCTTATACATACAGTGAACCCTCGCTACTTCGAGGTTCACCTTTCGCGGGTTCAGTGCTTCGCGGGTCTAAAAAATATTCGGGGGCATTGTAGTTTCGCCGAGCGGCACGACGGGGCGCTGGAGCGGTTAGACGGCCGGCGGGCGCCGAAGAAGAGCGTGGGCGAAGAGGAGAGTGGACGAAGAAGAGCACGTTCCCCCGGACACGATCGGTGGCGACGTTTCGCGCGGTTCGGACCGTACCAGAGCTCCGGCCGGCGTGCGTGGCAGTTAAGCCGTAGAGGAGCACCTTCCCCGGGCACGGGCGGTTCCAAGCGGCCCCTGAGTTTAACCGAATGGAAGCTCCGGAGGAGGAGGGCATGCTCGCGTCACAGTAAGTCGAAGAGGAGCACCTTCCCCGGGCACGGGCGGTTCCAGGCGGCCCCTAAGTTTAACCGAATGGAAGCTCCGGAGGAGGAGGGCATGCTCGCGTCACAGTAAGCCGAAGAGGAGCACCTTCCCCGGGCACGGGCGGTGCCAAGCGGCCCCTAAGTTTAACCGAATGGAAGCTCCGGGGGAGGAGGGCGGGCGTGTGTCACAGTTAAGCCGAATTGGAGCACCTCTTCTGCCCGGGCACGAGCGGAGCGCGAGGCTGTCAGTTATGAATGAATAAATGTAATAAATAAATAAAGAATGCCACCTTTCATTTCACAGGGCACACCGGACGGCGTACCAGCAGGTAAAAGTCGGAGTAATTAAATAAATACAAAAAGAATGGTTGGGGAATAAAAAAATAATAAGTTTTAATAATAATTTGTTTTTTTTGTTATAACATGAATTTCACTCTCTCTCTCCCCCCGTATATATATATATATATATATATATATATATATATATATATATATTTATATATTTATTATATATATTGTATATTTTTTTAAAGCATTTTTGAAGGTGCGCCGCTACTTCGCGGATTTTCAGTTTTCGCGGATGGTCTCGGTCCCCATTAACCGCGATAACCGAGGGTTCACTGTACTCCATAAAATTTACAAAAAGCGAGGTGAAACACTCAACCAGGGCTGCTTTTTTGAACATTTCTCGAGGGCCATGGTGAGCCATTTCAAAAAAGCTGCACAACTAACGTATAAAATATTGATAAATTTGCTCGGCCTGATGTGTGTGTAAAGTTTCACGAGTTGTTGTTCATATTTAGAACCTCATAATCAGCGTTGTTTTATTGCCGAACAGTGCAATGCCACTCCCACAACTTTTCATGAAAAAGGACAAATTTCGTATTATGACGTCCTCATGGCCCGAAACAGTCATCCGAGCATATATGAGGGCGACCTTGTTGAGTTGCACGGAGAAAAACATCCAAGAAAATAACTTGTATTAGCTATTAGCAGTTGGTGGCGCTACTACTACGATGAAAAATAAGTTGGTAGATGTCTTCAGGGCTTAAGTATCCTCAAATGTGTGCAACTTCGAGAAGATAGGATCATCTGACTCATGTTGCTGGAGCTTTTGTTGCCACAGAGTACAATCGGACTTTTCAGCACCGTAATAGCCACGCCTTTTGCCAAAACGTCACAAAATTCGGCAGAGAGTAAGATCATTGTCTAGAGTCTTTTCTGACTAATTTTCAGTCGGATTCGTCAAAAGGGCACCGTGCAGTGCGTGAAAATTAAAATAAAAAAAATTTTTTTATTCCACTTGGCGGCACTGTGTGTATAACAAAATAATAACATTAAGATGTCTTCAGGTCGGGACGTTTTATTTACAGGTGAAGGTTTGGATTTTTAGGAGCATGTGCAGGGGAGTTATTAAGCATTCATTTATTTGTATTAGGTTCATTTTGTCTTCTTATTATTGATATTTGACTGATTCATTAAAAGCAGACAATTATGTTTTAGGTTAATTTTTTACCTGACATGTTTCGGCGAGTCTTTTGCCTTCTTCAGAGTGTCGCATGATGGTGTCTTGAGACCCGTCTTTATCAGCTGATGTTCCATGAGGGTGTGACTTACCTGTCAAAAAAATTAAAAAATCAGAGCAGTAAAAGAACAAGCACAACATGAACATTACAAATCAGCAATCACTGACCGCTGCAAAAGGGAAAACCACATCATGGACCGGGAGAAGGGCAGGGTCATCCGCACCGAAGAGAATAAACAACAGCGCTGGATCAGAGAGGCCATTGAGATCTGCAAGCGAGGCATAAAAACCATGAACAGAGACAAGGGAGCCTTCATCCTCTCTACCACCTGGAGCAGCATTTTGGCGGAGTGAACGGACAGCGGGGGGCGTGACTTGCCTTCATTCTTGTGACAGGTAAGTCACGCCCTCATGGAACATCAGCTGATAAAGACGGGCCACAAGACACCATCATGTGACACTCTGAAGAAGGCGAAAGACTTTCGTATTGTGACATCCTCAAGGCCTAAACACTCATCCGAGCAAATGTAAGGTAGATTTTGTTAACCTGCCCGGAGAAAAAAATCAACGAAAATAATTTGTATTTGTTTTAACCAGTTGGTGGCGCTACCACTGCGATAAAAAATAAGTTGGCAGCCGTCTTCAGGGCCTGAATATCCTCAAATGTGAAAAATTTCGAGAAGATGGATCATCTGAATCATTTTGCAGGAACTTTTGTTGCCACGGAGAATAATCAGACTCTGCGGCACCGTAATAGCCACGCCCTTCGAAGGAAAGTCACAAAAATAGGGATAGAGTAAGATCAATGTCTTGAGTCTTTTCTAGCCAATTTTCAATCAGATTCGTTAAAAGGGCACCGTGCAGTACGTCAAAATGTAAAAAATGATATTGATTGGCGCAAGGTGTATAACTGAATATAAACATATAGATGTCTTCAGGTACAGACTCTTTATGTACATGTGAAGTTTTGGATTTTTAGCAGCATGTGCAGGAGAGTTATTAAGCATTTTGTCCATTGCGGCGAAGGAAATCTTAAGTGAAAACTTTGATGCCCCGCCCCCGTCATATAGTATTTCGGAAACAAAAAATTTTAGCCCCAGTGTTTGTGCCAGGTCTTCAGATGCTACAGACAGAATTTTAAGGCAATCAGATGAAGCCTTTAGATCAGGGTGCAAAAGAATGACCCCTGTAAACATGCAAAAAAGGGCAAAAGTCGGACTTTCAAAAATTCATAACTCAATTCCTGTTCATATTAGACGTTAAAATATCAAATTTTTCGTCATGCCCGATGAGACTGCCAAGTTTGGTGAGTTTTTGTGCATGTTTCGGGGGTCAAAAATGCGATCGAACAATCGGAAAAATAATAATAATAATAATTTCTACAAAAACAATAGGGACTTCGCAGCGGTCGCTGCTCAGGCCCTAATAATAATAATAATAATAATAATAAAAGTAATAATATTTTCTACAAAAACAATAGGGACCTCGCCGCGGTCGCTGCTCGGGCCCCAATAATAATTTCTACACAAAGTCCATTGTGGTGACCCGCCCCCTTTTAAGTAAATTCAAAATGGCCGACTTCCTGTAAAACCTAGCTCATTGCTCCAAGAGACTTTTTTGTAGGTCTTGGTCTTATACATACAGTGAACCCTCGCTACTTCGCGGTTCACCTTTCGCGGGTTCAGTGCTTCGCGGGTCTAAAAAATATTCGGGGGCATTGTAGTTTCGCCGAGCGGCACGACGGGGCGCTGGAGCGGTTAGACGGCCGGCGTGCGCCGAAGAAGAGCGTGGGCGAAGAGGAGAGTGGACGAAGAAGAGCACGTTCCCCCGGACACGATCGGTGGCGACGTTTCGCGCGGTTCGGACCGTACCCGAGCTCCGGCCGGCGTGCGTGGCAGTTAAGCCGTAGAGGAGCACCTTCCCCGGGCACGGGCGGTTCCAAGCGGCCCCTAAGTTTAACCGAATGGAAGCTCCGGAGGAGGAGGGCATGCTCGCGTCACAGTAAGCCGAAGAGGAGCACCTTCCCCGGGCACGGGCGGTGCCAAGCGGCCCCTAAGTTTAACCGAATGGAATCTCCGGGGGAGGAGGACGGGCGTGTGTCACAGTTAAGCCAAATTGGAGCACCTCTTCTGCCCGGGCACGAGCGGAGCGCGAGGCTGTCAGTTATGAATGAATAAATGAATAAATAAATAAAGAATGCCACCTTTCATTTCACAGGGCACACCGGACGGCGTACCAGCAGGTAAAAGTCGGAGTAATTAAATAAATACAAAAAGAATGGCTGGGGAATAAAAAAATAATACGTTTTAATAATAATTTGGTTTTTTTGTTATAACATGAATTTCACTCTCTCTCTCCCCGTATATATATATATATATATATATATATATATATATATATATATATATATATATATATATATATATATATATATATTTATATATTTATTGTATATATTGTATATTTTTTTTAAGCATTTTTTAAGGTGCGCCGCTACTTCGCGGATTTTCAGTTTTCGCGGGTGGTCTCGGTCCCCATTAACCGCGATAACCGAGGGTTCACTGTACTCCATTAAATTTACAAAAAGCGAGGTGAAACACTCAACCAGAGCTGCTTTTTTTTAACATTTCTCGAGGGCCATGGCGAGCCATTTCAAAAAAGCTGCACAACTAACGTATAAAATATTGATAAATTTGCTCGGCCTGATGTGTGTGTAAAGTTTTACGAGTTGTCGTTCATATTTAGAACCTCATATTCAGCTTTGTTTTATTGCCGAACAGTGCAATGCCACTCCCACAACTTTCACGAAAAATCACAAATTTCGTATTGTGACATCCTCATGGCCGAAACAGTCATCCGAGCATATATGAGGGCGACCTTGTTGAGTTGCACGGAGAAAAACATCCAAGAAAATAACTTGTATTAGCTTTTACCAGTTGGTGGCGCTACTACTACAATGTAAAATAAGTTGGTAGATGTCTTCAGGGCTGAAGTATCCTCAAATGTGTACAACTTCGAGAAGATAGGATCATCTGAGTCATGTTGCCGGAGCTTTTGTTGCCACAGAGTACAATCGGACTTTTCAGCACCTTAATAGCCACGCCTTTTGCCAAAACGTCACAAAATTCGGCAGAGAGTAAGATCATTGTCTTGAGTCTTTTCTGACTAATTTTCAGTCGGATTCGTCAAAAGGGCACCGTGCAGTACGTGAAAATTAAAATAAAAAAAAAATTTTTATTCCACTTGGCGGCACTGTGTGTATAACAAAATAATAACATTAAGATGTCTTCAGGTCGGGACGTTTTATTTACAGGTGAAGGTTTGGATTTTTAGGAGCATGTGCAGGGGAGTTATTAAGCATTCATTTATTTGTATTAGGTTCATTTTGTCTTCTTATTATTGATATTTGACTGATTCATTAAAAGCAGACAATTATGTTTTAGGTTAATTTTTTACCTGACATGTTTCGGCGAGTCTTTCGCCTTCTTCAGAGTGTCGCATGATGGTGTCTTGAGACCCGTCTTTATCAGCTGATGTTCCATGAGGGTGTGACTTACCTGTCAAAAAAATGAAAAAATCAGAGCAGTAAAAGAACAAGCACAACATGAACATTACAAATCAGCAATCACTGACCACTGCAAAAGGGAAAACCACATCATGGACCGGGAGAAGGGCAGGGTCATCCGCACAGAAGAGAACAAACAACAGCGCTGGATCAGAGAGGCCATTGAGATCTGCAAGCGAGGCATAAAAACCATGAACAGAGACAAGGGAGCCTTCATCCTCTCTACCACCTGGACCAGCATCTTGGCGGAGTGAACGGACAGCGGGGGGCGTGACTTGCCTTCATTCTTGTGACAGGTAAGTCACGCCCTCATGGAACATCAGCTGATAAAGACGGGTCACAAGACAGCATCATGTGACACTCTGAAGAAGGCGAAAGACTTTTGTATTGTGACATGCTCAAGGCCTAAACACTCATCCGAGCAAATATAAGGTAGATTTTGTTCACCTGCCCGGAGAAAAACATCAACGAAAATAATTTGTATTTGTTTTAACCAGTTGGTGGCGCTACCACTCCGATCAAAAATAAGTTGGCAGCCGTCTTCAGGGCCTGAATATCCTCAAATGTGAAAGATTTCCAGAAGATGGATCATCTGAATCATTTTGCAGGAACTTTTGTTGCCACGGAGAATAATCAGACTCTGCGGCACCGTAATAGCCACGCCCTTTGAAGGAAAGTCATAAAAATAGGGATAGAGTAAGATCAATGTCTTGAGTCTTTTCTAGCCAATTTTCAATCGGATTCGTTAAAAGGGCACCATGCAGTACGTCAAAATGTAAAAAATGATATTGATTGGCGCAAGGTGTATAACTGAATATAAACATATAGATGTCTTCAGGTACAGACTCTTTATGTACATGTGAAGTTTTGGATTTTTAGCAGCATGTGCAGGAGAGTTATTAAGCATTTTGTCCATTGCGGCGAAGGAAATCTTAAGTGAAAACTTTGAAGCCCCGCCCCCGTCATATAGTATTTCGGAAACAAAAACTTTTAGCCCCAGTGTTTGTCCCAGGTCTTCAGATGCTACAGACAGAATTTTAAGGCAATCAGATGAAGCCTTTAGGATCAGGGTGCAAAAGAATGACCCCTGTAAACATGCAAAAAAGGGCAAAAGTCGGACTTTCAAAAATTCATAACTCACTTCCTGTTCATATTAGACGTTAAAATATCAAATTTTTCGCCATGCCCGATGAGACTGCCAAGTTTGGTTAGTTTTTGTGCATGTTTCGGGGGTCAAAAATGCGATCGAACAATCGGAAAAATAATAATAATAATAATTTCTACAAAAACAATAGGGACTTCGCAGCGGTCGCTGCTCAGGCCCTAATAATAATAATAATAATAATAATAAAAGTAATAATGTTTTCTACAAAAACAATAGGGACCTCGCCGCGGTCGGTGCTCGGGCCCCAATAATAATTTCTACACAAAGTCCATTGTGGTGACCCGCCCCCTTTTAAGTAAATTCAAAATGGCCGACTTCCTGTAAAACCTAGCTCATTGCTCCAAGAGACTTTTTTGTAGGTCTTGGTCTTATACATACAGTGAACCCTCGCTACTTCGCGGTTCACCTTTCGCGGGTTCAGTGCTTCGCGGGTCTAAAAAATATTCGGGGGCATTGTAGTTTCGCCGAGCGGCACGACGGGGCGCTGGAGCGGTTAGACGGCCGCCGTGCGCCGAAGAAGAGCGTGGGCGAAGAGGAGAGTGGACGAAGAAGAGCACGTTCCCCCGGACACGATCGGTGGCGACGTTTCGCGCGGTTCGGACCGTACCAGAGCTCCGGCCGGCGTGCGTGGCAGTTAAGCTGTAGAGGAGCACCTTCCCCGGGCACGGGCGGTTCCAAGCGGCCCCTAAGTTTAACCGAATGGAAGCTCCGGAGGAGGAGGGCATGCTCGCGTCACAGTAAGCCGAAGAGGAGCACCTTCCCCGGGCACGGGCGGTGCCAAGCGGCCCCTAAGTTTAACCGAATGGAAGCTCCGGGGGAGGAGGGCGGGCGTGTGTCACAGTTAAGCCAAATTGGAGCACCTCTTCTGCCCGGGCACGAGCGGAGCGCGAGGCTGTCAGTTATGAATGAATAAATGAATAAATAAATAAAGAATGCCACCTTTCATTTCACAGGGCACACCGGACGGCGTACCAGCAGGTAAAAGTCGGAGTAATTAAATAAATACTAAAAGAATGGCTGGGGAATAAAAAAATAATACGTTTTAATAATAATTTGGTTTTTTTGTTATAACATGAATTTCACTCTCTCTCTCCCCGTATATATATATATATATATATATATATATATATATATATATATATATATATATATATATATATATATATATTATTATATTTATTGTATATTTTTTTTAAGCATTTTTGAAGGTGCGCCGCTACTTCGCGGATTTTCAGTTTTCGCGGGTGGTCTCGGTCCCCATTAACCGCGATAACCGAGGGTTCACTGTACTCCATAAAATTTACAAAAAGCGAGGTGAAACACTCAACCAGAGCTGCTTTTTTTAACATTTCTCGAGGGCCATGGCGAGCCATTTCAAAAAAGCTGCACAACTAACGTATAAAATATTGATAAATTTGCTCGGCCTGATGTGTGTGTAAAGTTTTACGAGTTGTCGTTCATATTTAGAACCTCATAATCAGCTTTGTTTTATTGCCGAACAGTGCAATGCCACTCCCACAACTTTTCACGAAAAAGGACGAATTTCGTATTGTGACATCCTCATGGCCGAAACAGTCATCCGAGCATATATGAGGGCGACCTTGTTGAGTTGCACGGAGAAAAACATCCAAGAAAATAACTTGTATTAGCTTTTACCAGTTGGTGGCGCTACTACTACGATGTAAAATAAGTTGGTAGATGTCTTCAGGGCTGAAGTATCCTCAAATGTGTACAACTTCGAGAAGATAAGATCATCTGAGTCATGTTGCCGGAGCTTTTGTTGCCACAGAGTACAATCGGACTTTTCAGCACCTTAATAGCCACGCCTTTTGCCAAAACGCCACAAAATTCGGCAGAGAGTAAGATCATTGTCTTGAGTCTTTTCTGACTCATTTTCAGTCGGATTCGTCAAAAGGGCACCGTGCAGTACGTGAAAATTAAAATAAAAACAAATTTTTGATTCCACTTGGCGGCACTGTGTGTATAACAAAATAATAACATTACGATGTCTTCAGGTCGGGACGTTTTATTTACAGGTGAAGGTTTGGATTTTTAGGAGCATGTGCAGGGGAGTTATTAAGCATTCATTTATTTGTATTAGGTTCATTTTGTCTTCTTATTATTGAAATTTGACTGATTCATTAAAAGCAGACAATTATGTTTTAGGTTAATTTTTTACCTGACATGTTTCGGCGAGTCTTTCGCCTTCTTCAGAGTGTCGCATGATGGTGTCTTGAGCTGATGTTCCATGAGGGTGTGACTTACCTGTCAAAAAAATGAAAAAAAATCAGAGCAGTAAAAGAACAAGCACAACATGAACATTACAAATCAGCAATCACTGACCACTGCAAAAGGGAAAACCACATCATGGACCGGGAGAAGGGCAGGGTCATCCGCACAGAAGAGAACAAACAACAGCGCTGGATCAGAGAGGCCATTGAGATCTGCAAGCGAGGCATAAAAACCATGAACAGAGACAAGGGAGCCTTCATCCTCTCTACCACCTGGACCAGCATCTTGGCGGAGTGAACGGACAGCGGGGGGCGTGACTTGCCTTCATTCTTGTGACAGGTAAGTCACGCCCTCATGGAACATCAGCTGATAAAGACGGGTCACAAGACAGCATCATGTGACACTCTGAAGAAGGCGAAAGACTTTCGTATTGTGACATGCTCAAGGCCTAAACACTCATCCGAGCAAATATAAGGTAGATTTTGTTCACCTGCCCGGAGAAAAACATCAACGAAAATAATTTGTATTTGTTTTAACCAGTTGGTGGCGCTACCACTGCGATCAAAAATAAGTTGGCAGCCGTCTTCAGGGCCTGAATATCCTCAAATGTGAAAAATTTCGAGAAGATGGATCATCTGAATCATTTTGCAGGAACTTTTGTTGCCACGGAGAATAATCAGACTCTGCGGCACCGTAATAGCCACGCCCTTCGAAGGAAAGTCACAAAAATAGGGATAGAGTAAGATCAATGTCTTGAGTCTTTTCTAGCCAATTTTCAATCAGATTCGTTAAAAGGGCACCGTGCAGTACGTCAAAATGTAAAAAATGATATTGATTGGCGCAAGGTGTATAACTGAATATAAACATATAGATGTCTTCAGGTACAGACTTTTTATGTACATGTGAAGTTTTGGATTTTTAGCAGCATGTGCAGGAGAGTTATTAAGCATTTTGTCCATTGCGGCGAAGGAAATCTTAAGTGAAAACTTTGAAGCCCCGCCCCCGTCATATAGTATTTCGGAAACAAAAAATTTTAGCCCCAGTGTTTGTCCCAGGTCTTCAGATGCTACAGACAGAATTTTAAGGCAATCAGATGAAGCCTTTAGGATCAGGGTGCAAAAGAATGACCCCTGTAAACATGCAAAAAAGGGCAAAAGTCGGACTTTCAAAAATTCATAACTCACTTCCTGTTCATATTAGACGTTAAAATATCAAATTTTTCGCCATGCCCGATGAGACTGCCAAGTTTGGTGAGTTTTTGTGCATGTTTCGGGGGTCAAAAATGCGATCGAACAATCGGAAAAATAATAATAATAATAATTTCTACAAAAACAATAGGGACTTCGCAGCGGTCGCTGCTCAGGCCCAAATAATAATAATAATAATATTAATAATAATAAAAGTAATAATATTTTCTACAAAAACAATAGGGACCTCGCAGCCGTCGCAGCTCGGGCCCTAATAACAATTTCTAGAAAAACAATAGGGACCTCGCAGCGGTCACTGCTCGGGCCCTAATAATAATAATAATAAAAATAATAATAATTTCCACAAAAACAATGGGGACCTCGGAGCGGTCGCTGCTCAGGCCCTAATAATAATTTCTACAAAAACAATAGGGACCTCGCCGCCGTCGCTGCTCGGGCCCCAATAATAATTTCTACACAAAGTCCATTGTGGTGACCCGCCCCCTTTTAAGTAAATTCAAAATGGCCGACTTCCTGTAAAACCTAGCTCATTGCTCCAAGAGACTTTTTTGTAGGTCTTGGTCTTATACATACAGTGAACCCTCGCTACTTCGCGGTCCACCTTTCGCGGGTTCAGTGCTTCGCGGGTCTAAAAAATATTCGGGGGCATTGTAGTTTCGCCGAGCGGCACGACGGGGCGCTGGAGCGGTTAGACGGCCGGCGTGCGCCGAAGAAGAGCGTGGGCGAAGAGGAGAGTGGACGAAGAAGAGCACGTTCTCCCGGACACGATCGGTGGCGACGTTTCGCGCGGTTCGGACCGTACCAGAGCTCCGGCCGGCGTGCGTGGCAGTTAAGCCGTAGAGGAGCACCTTCCCCGGGCACGGGCGGTGCCAAGCGGCCCCTAAGTTTAACCGAATGGAAGCTCCGGAGGAGGAGGGCATGCTCGCGTCACAGTAAGCCGAAGAGGAGCACCTTCCCCGGGCACGGGCGGTTCCAAGCGGCCCCTAAGTTTAACCGAATGGAAGCTCCGGAGGAGGAGGGCATGCTCGCGTCACAGTAAGCCGAAGAGGAGCACCTTCCCCGGGCACGGGCGGTTCCAAGCGGCCCCTAAGTTTAACTGAATGGAAGCTCCGGAGGAGGAGGGCATTCTCGCGTCACAGTAAGCCGAAGAGGAGCACCTTCCCCGGGCACGGGCGGTGCCAAGCGGCCCCTAAGTTTAACCGAATGGAAGTTCCGGGGGAGGAGGGCGGGCGTGTGTCACAGTTAAGCCGAATTGGAGCACCTCTTCCGCCCGGGCACGAGCGGAGCGCGAGGCTGTCAGTGATGAATGAATAAATGAATAAATAAATAAAGAATGCCACCTTTCATTTCACAGGGCACACCGGACGGCGTACCAGCAGGTAAAAGTCGGAGTAATTAAATAAATACAAAAAGAATGGCTGGGGAATAAAAAAATAATACGTTTTAATAATAATTTGGTTTTTTTGTTATAACATGAATTTCACTCTCTCTCTCCCCGTATATATATATATATATATATATATATATATATATATATATATATATATATATATATTTATTATATATATTGTATATTTTTTTTAAGCATTTTTGAAGGTGCGCCGCTACTTCGCGGATTTTCAGTTTTCGCGGGTGGTCTCGGTCCCCATTAACCGCGATAACCGAGGGTTCACTGTACTCCATAAAATTTACAAAAAGCGAGGTGAAACACTCAATCAGGGCTGCTTTTTTGAACATTTCTCAAGGGCCATGGCGAGCCATTTAAAAAAAGCTGCACAACTAACGTATAAAATATTGATAAATTTGCTCGGCCTGATGTGTGTGTAAAGTTTCACGAGTTGTCGTTCATATTTAGAACCTCATAATCAGCGTTGTTTTATTGCCGAACAGTGCAATGCCACTCCCACAACTTTTCACGAAAAAGGACTAATTTCGTATTGTGACATCCTCATGGCCGAAACAGTCATCCGAGCATATATGAGGGCGACCTTGTTGAGTTGCACGGAGAAAAACATCCAAGAAAATAACTTGTATTAGCTTTTACCAGTTGGTGGCGCTACTACTACGATGAAAAATAAGTCGGTAGATGTCTTCAGGGCTGAAGTATCCTCAAATGTGTACAACTTCGAGAAGATAGGATCATCTGAGTCATGTTGCCGGAGCTTTTGTTGCCACAGAGTACAATCGGACTTTTCAGCACCGTAATAGCCACGCCTTTTGCCAAAACGTCACAAAATTCGGCAGAGAGTAAGATCATTGTCTTGAGTCTTTTCTGACTAATTTTCAGTCGGATTCGTCAAAAGGGCACCGTGCAGTACGTGAAAATTAAAATAAAAACAAATTTTTGATTCCACTTGGCGGCGCTGTGTGTATAACAAAATAATAACATTAAGATGTCTTCAGGTCGGGACGTTTTATTTACAGGTGAAGGTTTGGATTTTTAGGAGCATGTGCAGGGGAGTTATTAAGCATTCATTTATTTGTATTAGGTTCATTTTGTCTTCTTATTATTGATATTTGACTGATTCATTAAAAGCAGACAATTATGTTTTAGGTTAATTTTTTACCTGACATGTTTCGGCGAGTCTTTTGCCTTCTTCAGAGTGTCGCATGATGGTGTCTTGAGACCCGTCTTTATCAGCTGATGTTCCATGAGGGTGTGACTTACCTGTCAAAAAAATTAAAAAATCAGAGCAGTAAAAGAACAAGCACAACATGAACATTACAAATCAGCAATCACTGACCGCTGCAAAAGGGAAAACCACATCATGGACCGGGAGAAGGGCAGGGTCATCCGCACCGAAGAGAATAAACAACAGCGCTGGATCAGAGAGGCCATTGAGATCTGCAAGCGAGGCATAAAAACCATGAACAGAGACAAGGGAGCCTTCATCCTCTCTACCACCTGGAGCAGCATTTTGGCGGAGTGAACGGACAGCGGGGGGCGTGACTTGCCTTCATTCTTGTGACAGGTAAGTCACGCCCTCATGGAACATCAGCTGATAAAGACGGGCCACAAGACACCATCATGTGACACTCTGAAGAAGGCGAAAGACTTTCGTATTGTGACATCCTCAAGGCCTAAACACTCATCCGAGCAAATGTAAGGTAGATTTTGTTAACCTGCCCGGAGAAAAAAATCAACGAAAATAATTTGTATTTGTTTTAACCAGTTGGTGGCGCTACCACTGCGATCAAAAATAAGTTGGCAGCCGTCTTCAGGGCCTGAATATCCTCAAATGTGAAAAATTTCGAGAAGATGGATCATCTGAATCATTTTGCAGGAACTTTTGTTGCCACGGAGAATAATCAGACTCTGCGGCACCGTAATAGCCACGCCCTTCGAAGGAAAGTCACAAAAATAGGGATAGAGTAAGATCAATGTCTTGAGTCTTTTCTAGCCAATTTTCAATCAGATTCGTTAAAAGGGCACCGTGCAGTACGTCAAAATGTAAAAAATGATATTGATTGGCGCAAGGTGTATAACTGAATATAAACATATAGATGTCTTCAGGTACAGACTCTTTATGTACATGTGAAGTTTTGGATTTTTAGCAGCATGTGCAGGAGAGTTATTAAGCATTTTGTCCATTGCGGCGAAGGAAATCTTAAGTGAAAACTTTGATGCCCCGCCCCCGTCATATAGTATTTCGGAAACAAAAAATATTAGCCCCAGTGTTTGTCCCAGGTCTTCAGAAGCTACAGACAGAATTTTAAGGCAATCAGATGAAGCCTTTAGGATCAGGGTGCAAAAGAATGACCCCTGTAAACATGCAAAAAAGGGCAAAAGTCGGACTTTCAAAAATTCATAACTCACTTCTTGTTCATATTAGACATTAAAATATCAAATTTTTCGCCATGCCCGATGAGACTGCCAACTTTGGTGAGTTTTTGTGCATGTTTCGGGGGTCAAAAATGCGATCGAACAATCGGAAAAATAATAATAATAATAATTTCTACAAAAACAATAGGGACTTCGCAGCGGTCGCTGCTCAGGCCCTAATAATAATAATAATAATTATAATAAAAGTAATAATATTTTCTACAAAAACAATAGGGACCTCGCCGCGGTCGCTGCTCGGGCCCCAATAATAATTTCTACACAAAGTCCATTGTGGTGACCCGCCCCCTTTTAAGTAAATTCAAAATGGCCGACTTCCTGTAAAACCTAGCTCATTGCTCCAAGAGACTTTTTTGTAGGTCTTGGTCTTATACATACAGTGAACCCTCGCTACTTCGCGGTTCACCTTTCGCGGGTTCAGTGCTTCGCGGGTCTAAAAAATATTCGGGGGCATTGTAGTTTCGCCGAGCGGCACGACGGGGCGCTGGAGCGGTTAGACGGCCGGCGGGCGCCGAAGAAGAGCGTGGGCGAAGAGGAGAGTGGACGAAGAAGAGCACGTTCCCCCGGACACGATCGGTGGCGACGTTTCGCGCGGTTCGGACCGTACCAGATCTCCGGCCAGCGTGCGTGGCAGTTAAGCCGTAGAGGAGCACCTTCCCCGGGCACGGGCGGTGCCAAGCGGCCCCTAAGTTTAACCGAATGGAAGCTCCGGAGGAGGAGGGCATGCTCGCGTCACAGTAAGCCGAAGAGGAGCACCTTCCCCGGGCACGGGCGGTTCCAAGCGGCCCCTAAGTTTAACCGAATGGAAGCTCCGGAGGAGGAGGGCATGCTCGCGTCACAGTAAGCCGAAGAGGAGCACCTTCCCCGGGCACGGGCGGTTCCAAGCGGCCCCTAAGTTTAACCGAATGGAAGCTCCGGAGGAGGAGGGCATGCTCGCGTCACAGTAAGCCGAAGAGGAGCACCTTCCCCGGGCACGGGCGGTGCCAAGCGGCCCCTAAGTTTAACCGAATGGAAGCTCCGGGGGAGGAGGACGGGCGTGTGTCACAGTTAAGCCAAATTGGAGCACCTCTTCTGCCCGGGCACGAGCGGAGCGCGAGGCTGTCAGTTATGAATGAATAAATGAATAAATAAATAAAGAATGCCACCTTTCATTTCACAGGGCACACCGGACGGCGTACCAGCAGGTAAAAGTCGGAGTAATTAAATAAATACAAAAAGAATGGCTGGGGAATAAAAAAATAATACGTTTTAATAATAATTTGGTTTTTTTGTTATAACATGAATTTCACTCTCTCTCTCCCCGTATATATATTTATATATATATATATATATATATATATATATTTATATATTTATTATATATATTGTATATTTTTTTTAAGCATTTTTGAAGGTGCGCCGCTACTTCGCGGATTTTCAGTTTTCGCGGGTGGTCTCGGTCCCCATTAACCGCGATAACCGAGGGTTCACTGTACTCCATAAAATTTACAAAAAGCGAGGTGAAACACTCAACCAGAGCTGCTTTTTTTTAACATTTCTCGAGGGCCATGGCGAGCCATTTAAAAAAAGCTGCACAACTAACTTATAAAATATTGATAAATTTGCTCGGCCTGATGTGTGTGTAAAGTTTTACGAGTTGTCGTTCATATTTAGAACCTCATAATCAGCTTTGTTTTATTGCCGAACAGTGCAATGCCACTCCCACAACTTTTCACGAAAAATCACGAATTTCGTATTGTGACATCCTCATGGCCGAAACAGTCATCCGAGCATATATGAGGGCGACCTTGTTGAGTTGCACGGAGAAAAACATCCAAGAAAATAACTTGTATTAGCTTTTACCAGTTGGTGGCGCTACTACTACGATGTAAAATAAGTTGGTAGATGTCTTCAGGGCTGAAGTATCCTCAAATGTGTACAACTTCGAGAAGATAGGATCATCTGAGTCATGTTGCCGGAGCTTTTGTTGCCACAAAGTACAATCGGACTTTTCAGCACCTTAATAGCCACGCCTTTTGCCAAAACGTCACAAAATTCGGCAGAGAGTAAGATCATTGTCTTGAGTCTTTTCTGACTAATTTTCAGTCGGATTCGTCAAAAGGGCACCGTGCAGTACGTGAAAATTAAAATAAAAACAAATTTTTGATTCCACTTGGCGGCACTGTGTGTATAACAAAATAATAGCATTAAGATGTCTTCAGGTCGGGACGTTTTATTTACAGGTGAAGGTTTGGATTTTTAGGAGCATGTGCAGGGGAGTTATTAAGCATTCATTTATTTGTATTAGGTTCATTTTGTCTTCTTATTATTGATATTTGACTGATTCATTAAAAGCAGACAATTATGTTTTAGGTTAATTTTTTACCTGACATGTTTCGGCGAGTCTTTCGCCTTCTTCAGAGTGTCGCATGATGGTGTCTTGAGACCCGTCTTTATCAGCTGATGTTCCATGAGGGTGTGACTTACCTGTCAAAAAAATGAAAAATCAGAGCAGTAAAAGAACAAGCACAACATGAACATTACAAATCAGCAATCACTGACCACTGCAAAAGGGAAAACCACATCATGGACCGGGAGAAGGGCAGGGTCATCCGCACCGAAGAGAACAAACAACAGCGCTGGATCAGAGAGGCCATTGAGATCTGCAAGCGAGGCATAAAAACCATGAACAGAGACAAGGGAGCCTTCATCCTCTCTACCACCTGGAGCAGCATTTTGGCGGAGTGAACGGACAGCGGGGGCGTGACTTGCCTTCGTTCTTGTGACAGGTAAGTCACGCCCTCATGGAACATCAGCTGATAAAGACGGGCCACAAGACACCATCATGTGACACTCTGAAGAAGGCAAAAGACTTTCGTATTGTGACATCCTCAAGGCCTAAACACTCATCCGAGCAAATGTAAGGTAGATTTTGTTAACCTGCCCGGAGAAAAAAATCAACGAAAATAATTTGTATTTGTTTTAACCAGTTGGTGGCGCTACCACTGCGATCAAAAATAAGTTGGCAGCCGTCTTCAGGGCCTGAATATCCTCAAATGTGAAAAATTTCGAGAAGATGGATCATCTGAATCATTTTGCAGGAACTTTTGTTGCCACGGAGAATAATCAGACTCTGCGGCACCGTAATAGCCACGCCCTTCGAAGGAAAGTCACAAAAATAGGGATAGAGTAAGATCAATGTCTTGAGTCTTTTCTAGCCAATTTTCAATCAGATTCGTTAAAAGGGCACCGTGCAGTACGTCAAAATGTAAAAAATGATATTGATTGGCGCAAGGTGTATAACTGAATATAAACATATAGATGTCTTCAGGTACAGACTCTTTATGTACATGAATAGAATAGAAATAGAAATCCCTTTATTGTCATTGTACACAAGTGTGCAACGAGATTAGAGGGCTCCCCTCTCCAGTGCAATACAACTGTAATACAGACAAATATATAAATTAGATGAATAAATAAGAATGGAATAAGAAGTTTTGGATTTTTAGCAGCATGTGCAGGAGAGTTATTAAGCATTTTGTCCATTGCGGCGAAGGAAATCTTAAGTGAAAACTTTGATGCCCCGCCCCCGTCATATAGTATTTCGGAAACAAAAAATTTTAGCCCCAGTGTTTGTGCCAGGTCTTCAGATGCTCCAGACAGAACTTTAAGGCAATCAGATGAAGCCTTTAGGATCAAGGTGCAAAAGAATGACCCCTGTAAACATGCAAAAAAGGGCAAAAGTCGGACTTTCAAAAATTCATAACTCACTTCCTGTTCATATTAGACGTTAAAAAATATCAAATTTTTCGCCATGCCCGATGAGACTGCCAAGTTTGGTGAGTTTTTGTGCATGTTTCGGGGGTCAAAAATGCGATCGAACAATCGGAAAAATAATAATAATAATAATTTCTACAAAAACAATAGGGACTTCGCAGCGGTCGCTGCTGAGGCCCTAATAATAATAATAATAATAATAATAATAAAAGTAATAATAATTTCTACAAAAACAATAGGGACCTCGCCGCGGTCGCTGCTCGGGCCCCAATAATAATTTCTACACAAAGTCCATTGTGGAGACCCGCCCCCTTTTAAGTAAATTCAAAATGGCCGACTTCCTGTAAAACCTAGCTCATTGCTCCAAGAGACTTTTTTGTAGGTCTTGGTCTTATACATACAGTGAACCCTCGCTACTTCGAGGTTCACCTTTCGCGGGTTCAGTGCTTCGCGGGTCTAAAAAATATTCGGGGGCATTGTAGTTTCGCCGAGCGGCACGACGGGGCGCTGGAGCGGTTAGACGGCCGGCGGGCGCCGAAGAAGAGCGTGGGCGAAGAGGAGAGTGGACGAAGAAGAGCACGTTCCCCCGGACACGATCGGTGGCGACGTTTCGCGCGGTTCGGACCGTACCAGAGCTCCGGCCGGCGTGCGTGGCAGTTAAGCCGTAGAGGAGCACCTTCCCCGGGCACGGGCGGTTCCAAGCGGCCCCTGAGTTTAACCGAATGGAAGCTCCGGAGGAGGAGGGCATGCTCGCGTCACAGTAAGTCGAAGAGGAGCACCTTCCCCGGGCACGGGCGGTTCCAGGCGGCCCCTAAGTTTAACCGAATGGAAGCTCCGGAGGAGGAGGGCATGCTCGCGTCACAGTAAGCCGAAGAGGAGCACCTTCCCCGGGCACGGGCGGTGCCAAGCGGCCCCTAAGTTTAACCGAATGGAAGCTCCGGGGGAGGAGGGCGGGCGTGTGTCACAGTTAAGCCGAATTGGAGCACCTCTTCTGCCCGGGCACGAGCGGAGCGCGAGGCTGTCAGTTATGAATGAATAAATGTAATAAATAAATAAAGAATGCCACCTTTCATTTCACAGGGCACACCGGACGGCGTACCAGCAGGTAAAAGTCGGAGTAATTAAATAAATACAAAAAGAATGGTTGGGGAATAAAAAAATAATAAGTTTTAATAATAATTTGTTTTTTTTGTTATAACATGAATTTCACTCTCTCTCTCTCTCTCTCCCCCCGTATATATATATATATATATATATATATATATATATATATATATATATTTATATATTTATTATATATATTGTATATTTTTTTAAAGCATTTTTGAAGGTGCGCCGCTACTTCGCGGATTTTCAGTTTTCGCGGATGGTCTCGGTCCCCATTAACCGCGATAACCGAGGGTTCACTGTACTCCATAAAATTTACAAAAAGCGAGGTGAAACACTCAACCAGGGCTGCTTTTTTGAACATTTCTCGAGGGCCATGGTGAGCTATTTCAAAAAAGCTGCACAACTAACGTATAAAATATTGATAAATTTGCTCGGCCTGATGTGTGTGTAAAGTTTCACGAGTTGTTGTTCATATTTAGAACCTCATAATCAGCGTTGTTTTATTGCCGAACAGTGCAATGCCACTCCCACAACTTTTCATGAAAAAGGACAAATTTCGTATTATGACGTCCTCATGGCCCGAAACAGTCATCCGAGCATATATGAGGGCGACCTTGTTGAGTTGCACGGAGAAAAACATCCAAGAAAATAACTTGTATTAGCTATTAGCAGTTGGTGGCGCTACTACTACGATGAAAAATAAGTTGGTAGATGTCTTCAGGGCTTAAGTATCCTCAAATGTGTGCAACTTCGAGAAGATAGGATCATCTGACTCATGTTGCTGGAGCTTTTGTTGCCACAGAGTACAATCGGACTTTTCAGCACCGTAATAGCCACGCCTTTTGCCAAAACGTCACAAAATTCGGCAGAGAGTAAGATCATTGTCTAGAGTCTTTTCTGACTAATTTTCAGTCGGATTCGTCAAAAGGGCACCGTGCAGTGCGTGAAAATTAAAATAAAAAAATTTTTTTTATTCCACTTGGCGGCACTGTGTGTATAACAAAATAATAACATTAAGATGTCTTCAGGTCGGGACGTTTTATTTACAGGTGAAGGTTTGGATTTTTAGGAGCATGTGCAGGGGAGTTATTAAGCATTCATTTATTTGTATTAGGTTCATTTTGTCTTCTTATTATTGATATTTGACTGATTCATTAAAAGCAGACAATTATGTTTTAGGTTAATTTTTTACCTGACATGTTTCGGCGAGTCTTTTGCCTTCTTCAGAGTGTCGCATGATGGTGTCTTGAGACCCGTCTTTATCAGCTGATGTTCCATGAGGGTGTGACTTACCTGTCAAAAAAATTAAAAAATCAGAGCAGTAAAAGAACAAGCACAACATGAACATTACAAATCAGCAATCACTGACCGCTGCAAAAGGGAAAACCACATCATGGACCGGGAGAAGGGCAGGGTCATCCGCACCGAAGAGAATAAACAACAGCGCTGGATCAGAGAGGCCATTGAGATCTGCAAGCGAGGCATAAAAACCATGAACAGAGACAAGGGAGCCTTCATCCTCTCTACCACCTGGAGCAGCATTTTGGCGGAGTGAACGGACAGCGGGGGGCGTGACTTGCCTTCATTCTTGTGACAGGTAAGTCACGCCCTCATGGAACATCAGCTGATAAAGACGGGCCACAAGACACCATCATGTGACACTCTGAAGAAGGCGAAAGACTTTCGTATTGTGACATCCTCAAGGCCTAAACACTCATCCGAGCAAATGTAAGGTAGATTTTGTTAACCTGCCCGGAGAAAAAAATCAACGAAAATAATTTGTATTTGTTTTAACCAGTTGGTGGCGCTACCACTGCGATCAAAAATAAGTTGGCAGCCGTCTTCAGGGCCTGAATATCCTCAAATGTGAAAAATTTCGAGAAGATGGATCATCTGAATCATTTTGCAGGAACTTTTGTTGCCACGGAGAATAATCAGACTCTGCGGCACCGTAATAGCCACGCCCTTCGAAGGAAAGTCACAAAAATAGGGATAGAGTAAGATCAATGTCTTGAGTCTTTTCTAGCCAATTTTCAATCAGATTCGTTAAAAGGGCACCGTGCAGTACGTCAAAATGTAAAAAATGATATTGATTGGCGCAAGGTGTATAACTGAATATAAACATATAGATGTCTTCAGGTACAGACTCTTTATGTACATGTGAAGTTTTGGATTTTTAGCAGCATGTGCAGGAGAGTTATTAAGCATTTTGTCCATTGCGGCGAAGGAAATCTTAAGTGAAAACTTTGATGCCCCGCCCCCGTCATATAGTATTTCGGAAACAAAAAATATTAGCCCCAGTGTTTGTCCCAGGTCTTCAGAAGCTACAGACAGAATTTTAAGGCAATCAGATGAAGCCTTTAGGATCAGGGTGCAAAAGAATGACCCCTGTAAACATGCAAAAAAGGGCAAAAGTCGGACTTTCAAAAATTCATAACTCACTTCTTGTTCATATTAGACATTAAAATATCAAATTTTTCGCCATGCCCGATGAGACTGCCAAGTTTGGTGAGTTTTTGTGCATGTTTCGGGGGTCAAAAATGCGATCGAACAATCGGAAAAATAATAATAATAATAATTTCTACAAAAACAATAGGGACTTCGCAGCGGTCGCTGCTCAGGCCCTAATAATAATAATAATAATTATAATAAAAGTAATAATATTTTCTACAAAAACAATAGGGACCTCGCCGCGGTCGCTGCTCGGGCCCCAATAATAATTTCTACACAAAGTCCATTGTGGTGACCCGCCCCCTTTTAAGTAAATTCAAAATGGCCGACTTCCTGTAAAACCTAGCTCATTGCTCCAAGAGACTTTTTTGTAGGTCTTGGTCTTATACATACAGTGAACCCTCGCTACTTCGCGGTTCACCTTTCGCGGGTTCAGTGCTTCGCGGGTCTAAAAAATATTCGGGGGCATTGTAGTTTCGCCGAGCGGCACGACGGGGCGCTGGAGCGGTTAGACGGCCGGCGTGCGCCGAAGAAGAGCGTGGGCGAAGAGGAGAGTGGACGAAGAAGAGCACGTTCCCCCGGACACGATCGGTGGCGACGTTTCGCGCGGTTCGGACCGTACCAGAGCTCCGGCCAGCGTGCGTGGCAGTTAAGCCGTAGAGGAGCACCTTCCCCGGGCACGGGCGGTGCCAAGCGGCCCCTAAGTTTAACCGAATGGAAGCTCCGGAGGAGGAGGGCATGCTCGCGTCACAGTAAGCCGAAGAGGAGCACCTTCCCCGGGCACGGGCGGTTCCAAGCGGCCCCTAAGTTTAACCGAATGGAAGCTCCGGAGGAGGAGGGCATGCTCGCGTCACAGTAAGCCGAAGAGGAGCACCTTCCCCGGGCACGGGCGGTTCCAAGCGGCCCCTAAGTTTAACCGAATGGAAGCTCCGGAGGAGGAGGGCATGCTCGCGTCACAGTAAGCCGAAGAGGAGCACCTTCCCCGGGCACGGGCGGTGCCAAGCGGCCCCTAAGTTTAACCGAATGGAAGCTCCGGGGGAGGAGGACGGGCGTGTGTCACAGTTAAGCCAAATTGGAGCACCTCTTCTGCCCGGGCACGAGCGGAGCGCGAGGCTGTCAGTTATGAATGAATAAATGAATAAATAAATAAAGAATGCCACCTTTCATTTCACAGGGCACACCGGACGGCGTACCAGCAGGTAAAAGTCGGAGTAATTAAATAAATACAAAAAGAATGGCTGGGGAATAAAAAAATAATACGTTTTAATAATAATTTGGTTTTTTTGTTATAACATGAATTTCACTCTCTCTCTCCCCGTATATATATTTATATATATATATATATATATATATATATATTTATATATTTATTATATATATTGTATATTTTTTTTAAGCATTTTTGAAGGTGCGCCGCTACTTCGCGGATTTTCAGTTTTCGCGGGTGGTCTCGGTCCCCATTAACCGCGATAACCGAGGGTTCACTGTACTCCATAAAATTTACAAAAAGCGAGGTGAAACACTCAACCAGAGCTGCTTTTTTTTAACATTTCTCGAGGGCCATGGCGAGCCATTTCAAAAAAGCTGCACAACTAACTTATAAAATATTGATAAATTTGCTCGGCCTGATGTGTGTGTAAAGTTTTACGAGTTGTCGTTCATATTTAGAACCTCATAATCAGCTTTGTTTTATTGCCGAACAGTGCAATGCCACTCCCACAACTTTTCACGAAAAATCACGAATTTCGTATTGTGACATCCTCATGGCCGAAACAGTCATCCGAGCATATATGAGGGCGACCTTGTTGAGTTGCACGGAGAAAAACATCCAAGAAAATAACTTGTATTAGCTTTTACCAGTTGGTGGCGCTACTACTACGATGTAAAATAAGTTGGTAGATGTCTTCAGGGCTGAAGTATCCTCAAATGTGTACAACTTCGAGAAGATAGGATCATCTGAGTCATGTTGCCGGAGCTTTTGTTGCCACAAAGTACAATCGGACTTTTCAGCACCTTAATAGCCACGCCTTTTGCCAAAACGTCACAAAATTCGGCAGAGAGTAAGATCATTGTCTTGAGTCTTTTCTGACTAATTTTCAGTCGGATTCGTCAAAAGGGCACCGTGCAGTACGTGAAAATTAAAATAAAAACAAATTTTTGATTCCACTTGGCGGCACTGTGTGTATAACAAAATAATAGCATTAAGATGTCTTCAGGTCGGGACGTTTTATTTACAGGTGAAGGTTTGGATTTTTAGGAGCATGTGCAGGGGAGTTATTAAGCATTCATTTATTTGTATTAGGTTCATTTTGTCTTCTTATTATTGATATTTGACTGATTCATTAAAAGCAGACAATTATGTTTTAGGTTAATTTTTTACCTGACATGTTTCGGCGAGTCTTTCGCCTTCTTCAGAGTGTCGCATGATGGTGTCTTGAGACCCGTCTTTATCAGCTGATGTTCCATGAGGGTGTGACTTACCTGTCAAAAAAATGAAAAATCAGAGCAGTAAAAGAACAAGCACAACATGAACATTACAAATCAGCAATCACTGACCACTGCAAAAGGGAAAACCACATCATGGACCGGGAGAAGGGCAGGGTCATCCGCACCGAAGAGAACAAACAACAGCGCTGGATCAGAGAGGCCATTGAGATCTGCAAGCGAGGCATAAAAACCATGAACAGAGACAAGGGAGCCTTCATCCTCTCTACCACCTGGAGCAGCATTTTGGCGGAGTGAACGGACAGCGGGGGCGTGACTTGCCTTCGTTCTTGTGACAGGTAAGTCACGCCCTCATGGAACATCAGCTGATAAAGACGGGCCACAAGACACCATCATGTGACACTCTGAAGAAGGCAAAAGACTTTCGTATTGTGACATCCTCAAGGCCTAAACACTCATCCGAGCAAATGTAAGGTAGATTTTGTTAACCTGCCCGGAGAAAAAAATCAACGAAAATAATTTGTATTTGTTTTAACCAGTTGGTGGCGCTACCACTGCGATCAAAAATAAGTTGGCAGCCGTCTTCAGGGCCTGAATATCCTCAAATGTGAAAAATTTCGAGAAGATGGATCATCTGAATCATTTTGCAGGAACTTTTGTTGCCACGGAGAATAATCAGACTCTGCGGCACCGTAATAGCCACGCCCTTCGAAGGAAAGTCACAAAAATAGGGATAGAGTAAGATCAATGTCTTGAGTCTTTTCTAGCCAATTTTCAATCAGATTCGTTAAAAGGGCACCGTGCAGTACGTCAAAATGTAAAAAATGATATTGATTGGCGCAAGGTGTATAACTGAATATAAACATATAGATGTCTTCAGGTACAGACTCTTTATGTACATGAATAGAATAGAAATAGAAATCCCTTTATTGTCATTGTACACAAGTGTGCAACGAGATTAGAGGGCTCCCCTCTCCAGTGCAATACAACTGTAATACAGACAAATATATAAATTAGATGAATAAATAAGAATGGAATAAGAAGTTTTGGATTTTTAGCAGCATGTGCAGGAGAGTTATTAAGCATTTTGTCCATTGCGGCGAAGGAAATCTTAAGTGAAAACTTTGATGCCCCGCCCCCGTCATATAGTATTTCGGAAACAAAAAATTTTAGCCCCAGTGTTTGTGCCAGGTCTTCAGATGCTCCAGACAGAACTTTAAGGCAATCAGATGAAGCCTTTAGGATCAAGGTGCAAAAGAATGACCCCTGTAAACATGCAAAAAAGGGCAAAAGTCGGACTTTCAAAAATTCATAACTCACTTCCTGTTCATATTAGACGTTAAAAAATATCAAATTTTTCGCCATGCCCGATGAGACTGCCAAGTTTGGTGAGTTTTTGTGCATGTTTCGGGGGTCAAAAATGCGATCGAACAATCGGAAAAATAATAATAATAATAATTTCTACAAAAACAATAGGGACTTCGCAGCGGTCGCTGCTCAGGCCCTAATAATAATAATAATAATAATAATAATAAAAGTAATAATAATTTCTACAAAAACAATAGGGACCTCGCCGCGGTCGCTGCTCGGGCCCCAATAATAATTTCTACACAAAGTCCATTGTGGAGACCCGCCCCCTTTTAAGTAAATTCAAAATGGCCGACTTCCTGTAAAACCTAGCTCATTGCTCCAAGAGACTTTTTTGTAGGTCTTGGTCTTATACATACAGTGAACCCTCGCTACTTCGAGGTTCACCTTTCGCGGGTTCAGTGCTTCGCGGGTCTAAAAAATATTCGGGGGCATTGTAGTTTCGCCGAGCGGCACGACGGGGCGCTGGAGCGGTTAGACGGCCGGCGGGCGCCGAAGAAGAGCGTGGGCGAAGAGGAGAGTGGACGAAGAAGAGCACGTTCCCCCGGACACGATCGGTGGCGACGTTTCGCGCGGTTCGGACCGTACCAGAGCTCCGGCCGGCGTGCGTGGCAGTTAAGCCGTAGAGGAGCACCTTCCCCGGGCACGGGCGGTTCCAAGCGGCCCCTGAGTTTAACCGAATGGAAGCTCCGGAGGAGGAGGGCATGCTCGCGTCACAGTAAGTCGAAGAGGAGCACCTTCCCCGGGCACGGGCGGTTCCAGGCGGCCCCTAAGTTTAACCGAATGGAAGCTCCGGAGGAGGAGGGCATGCTCGCGTCACAGTAAGCCGAAGAGGAGCACCTTCCCCGGGCACGGGCGGTGCCAAGCGGCCCCTAAGTTTAACCGAATGGAAGCTCCGGGGGAGGAGGGCGGGCGTGTGTCACAGTTAAGCCGAATTGGAGCACCTCTTCTGCCCGGGCACGAGCGGAGCGCGAGGCTGTCAGTTATGAATGAATAAATGTAATAAATAAATAAAGAATGCCACCTTTCATTTCACAGGGCACACCGGACGGCGTACCAGCAGGTAAAAGTCGGAGTAATTAAATAAATACAAAAAGAATGGTTGGGGAATAAAAAAATAATAAGTTTTAATAATAATTTGTTTTTTTTGTTATAACATGAATTTCACTCTCTCTCTCTCTCTCTCCCCCCGTATATATATATATATATATATATATATATATATATATATATATATATATATTTATATATTTATTATATATATTGTATATTTTTTTAAAGCATTTTTGAAGGTGCGCCGCTACTTCGCGGATTTTCAGTTTTCGCGGATGGTCTCGGTCCCCATTAACCGCGATAACCGAGGGTTCACTGTACTCCATAAAATTTACAAAAAGCGAGGTGAAACACTCAACCAGGGCTGCTTTTTTGAACATTTCTCGAGGGCCATGGTGAGCCATTTCAAAAAAGCTGCACAACTAACGTATAAAATATTGATAAATTTGCTCGGCCTGATGTGTGTGTAAAGTTTCACGAGTTGTTGTTCATATTTAGAACCTCATAATCAGCGTTGTTTTATTGCCGAACAGTGCAATGCCACTCCCACAACTTTTCATGAAAAAGGACAAATTTCGTATTATGACGTCCTCATGGCCCGAAACAGTCATCCGAGCATATATGAGGGCGACCTTGTTGAGTTGCACGGAGAAAAACATCCAAGAAAATAACTTGTATTAGCTATTAGCAGTTGGTGGCGCTACTACTACGATGAAAAATAAGTTGGTAGATGTCTTCAGGGCTTAAGTATCCTCAAATGTGTGCAACTTCGAGAAGATAGGATCATCTGACTCATGTTGCTGGAGCTTTTGTTGCCACAGAGTACAATCGGACTTTTCAGCACCGTAATAGCCACGCCTTTTGCCAAAACGTCACAAAATTCGGCAGAGAGTAAGATCATTGTCTAGAGTCTTTTCTGACTAATTTTCAGTCGGATTCGTCAAAAGGGCACCGTGCAGTGCGTGAAAATTAAAATAAAAAAAATTTTTTGATTCCACTTGGCGGCACTGTGTGTATAACAAAATAATAACATTAAGATGTCTTCAGGTCGGGACGTTTTATTTACAGGTGAAGGTTTGGATTTTTAGGAGCATGTGCAGGGGAGTTATTAAGCATTCATTTATTTGTATTAGGTTCATTTTGTCTTCTTATTATTGATATTTGACTGATTCATTAAAAGCAGACAATTATGTTTTAGGATAATTTTTTACCTGACATGTTTCGGCGAGTCTTTCGCCTTCTTCAGAGTGTCGCATGATGGTGTCTTGAGCTGATGTTCCATGAGGGTGTGGCTTACCTGTCAAAAAAATGAAAAAAATCAGAGCAGTAAAAGAACAAGCACAACATGAACATTACAAATCAGCAATCACTGACCACTGCAAAAGGGAAAACCACATCATGGACCGGGAGAAGGGCAGGGTCATCCGCACAGAAGAGAACAAACAACAGCGCTGGATCACAGAGGCCATTGAGATCTGCAAGCGAGGCATAAAAACCATGAACAGAGACAAGGGAGCCTTCATCCTCTCTACCACCTGGACCAGCATCTTGGCGGAGTGAACGGACAGCGGGGGGCGTGACTTGCCTTCATTCTTGTGACAGGTAAGTCACGCCCTCATGGAACATCAGCTGATAAAGACGGGTCACAAGACACCATCATGTGACACTCTGAAGAAGGCGAAAGACTTTTGTATTGTGACATGCTCAAGGCCTAAACACTCATCCGAGCAAATATAAGGTAGATTTTGTTAACCTGCCCGGAGAAAAACATCAACGAAAATAATTTGTATTTGTTTTAACCAGTTGGTGGCGCTACCACTGCGATCAAAAATAAGTTGGCAGCCGTCTTCAGGGCCTGAATATCCTCAAATGTGAAAAATTTCGAGAAGATGGATCATCTGAATCATTTTGCAGGAACTTTTGTTGCCACGGAGAATAATCAGACTCTGCGGCACCATAATAGCCACGCCCTTCGAAGGAAAGTCACAAAAATAGGGATAGAGTAAGATCAATGTCTTGAGTCTTTTCTAGACAATTTTCAATCAGATTCGTTAAAAGGGCACCGTGCAGTACGTCAAAATGTAAAAAATGATATTGATTGGCGCAAGGTGTATAACTGAATATAAACATATAGATGTCTTCAGGTACAGACTCTTTATGTACATGTGAAGTTTTGGATTTTTAGCAGCATGTGCAGGAGAGTTATTAAGCATTTTGTCCATTGCGGCGAAGGAAATCTTAAGTGAAAACTTTGAAGCCCCGCCCCTGTCATATAGTATTTCGGAAACAAAAAATTTTAGCCCCAGTGTTTGTCCCAGGTCTTCAGATGCTACAGACAGAATTTTAAGGCAATCAGATGAAGCCTTTAGGATCAGGGTGCAAAAGAATGACCCCTGTAAACATGCAAAAAAGGGCAAAAGTCGGACTTTCAAAAATTCATAACTCACTTCCTGTTCATATTAGACGTTAAAATATCAAATTTTTCGCCATGCCCGATGAGACTGCCAAGTTTGGTGAGTTTTTGTGCATGTTTCGGGGGTCAAAAATGCGATCGAACAATCGGAAAAATAATAATAATAATAATTTCTACAAAAACAATAGGGACTTCGCAGCGGTCGCTGCTCAGGCCCTAATAATAATAATAATAATATTATTAATAATAAAAGTAATAATATTTTCTACAAAAACAATAGGGACCTCGCAGCCGTCGCAGCTCGGGCCCTAATAACAATTTCTAGAAAAACAATAGGGACCTCGCAGCGGTCACTGCTCGGGCCCTAATAATAATAATAAAAATAATAATAATTTCCACAAAAACAATGGGGACCTCGTAGCGGTCGCTGCTCGGGCCCTAATAATAATTTCTTCAAAAACAATAGGGACCTCGCCGCCGTCGCTGCTCGGGCCCCAATAATAATTTCTACACAAAGTCCATTGTGGTGACCCGCCCCCTTTTAAGTAAATTAAAAATGGCCGACTTCCTGTAAAACCTAGCTCATTGCTCCAAGAGACTTTTTTGTAGGTCTTGGTCTTATACATACAGTGAACCCTCGCTACTTCGCGGTTCACCTTTCGCGGGTTCAGTGCTTCGCGGGTCTAAAAAATATTCGGGGGCATTGTAGTTTCGCCGAGCGGCACGACGGGGCGCTGGAGCAGTTAGACGGCCGGCGTGCGCCGAAGAAGAGCGTGGGCGAAGAGGAGAGTGGACGAAGAAGAGCACGTTCCCCCGGACACGATCGGTGGCGACGTTTCGCGCGGTTTGAACCGTACCAGAGCTCCGGCCGGCGTGCGTGGCAGTTAAGCCGTAGAGGAACACCTTCCCCGGGCACGGGCGGTGCCAAGCGGCCCCTAAGTTTAACCGAATGGAAGCTCCGGAGGAGGAGGGCATGCTCGCGTCACAGTAAGCCGAAGAGGAGCACCTTCCACGGGCACGGGCGGTTCCAAGCGGCCCCTAAGTTTAACCGAATGGAAGCTCCGGAGGAGGAGGGGATGCTCGCGTCACAGTAAGCCGAAGAGGAGCACCTTCCCCGGGCACGGGCGGTTTCAAGCGGCCCCTAAGTTTAACCGAATGGAAGCTCCGGAGGAGGAGGGCATGCTCGCGTCACAGTAAGCCGAAGAGGAGCACCTTCCCCGGGCATGGGCGGTGCCAAGCGGCCCCTAAGTTTAACCGAATGGAAGTTCCGGGGGAGGAGGGCGGGCGTGTGTCACAGTTAAGCCGAATTGGAGCACCTCTTCCGCCCGGGCACGAGCGGAGCGCGAGGCTGTCAGTTATGAATGAATAAATGAATAAATAAATAAAGAATGCCACCTTTCATTTCACAGGGCACACCGGACGGCGTACCATTAGGTAAAAGTCGGAGTAATTAAATAAATACAAAAAGAATGGCTGGGGAATTAAAAAATAATATGTTTTAATAATAATTTGTTTTTTTTTGTTGTAACATGAATTTCACTCTCTCTCTCCCCGTATATATATATATATATATATATATATATATATATATATATATATATATATATATATATATATATATATATATATTTATAAATTTGCTCGGCCTGATGTGTGTGTAAAGTTTCACGAGTTGTCGTTCATATTTACAACCTCATAATCAGCGTTGTTTTATTGCCGAACAGTGCAATGCCACTCCCACAACCTTTCACGAAAAAGGACGAATTTCGTATTGTGACATCCTCATGGCCGAAACAGTAATCCGAGCATATATGAGGGCGACCTTGTTGAGTTGCACGGAGAAAAACATCCAAGAAAATAACTTGTATTAGCTTTTACCAGTTGGTGGCGCTACTACTACGATGAAAAATAAGTTGGTAGAAGTCTTCAGGGCTGAAGTATCCTCAAATGTGTACAACTTCGAGAAGATAGGATCATCTGAGTCATGTTGCCGGAGCTTTTGTTGTCACAAAGTACAATCGGACTTTTCAGCACCGTAATAGCCACGCCTTTTGCCAAAACGTCACAAAATTCGGCAGAGAGTAAGATCATTGTCTTGAGTCTTTTCTGACTAATTTTCAGTCGGATTCGTCAGAAGGGCACCGTGCAGTACGTGAAAATTAAAATAAAAACAAATTTTTGATTCCACTTGGCGGCGCTGTGTGTAAAACAAAATAATAACATTAAGATGTCTTCAGGTCGGGACGTTTTATTTACAGGTGAAGGTTTGGATTTTTAGGAGCATGTGCAGGGGAGTTATTAAGCATTCATTTATTTGTATTAGGTTCATTTTGTCTTCTTATTATTGATATTTGACTGATTCATTAAAAGCAGACATTTATGTTTTAGGTTAATTTTTTACCTGACATGTTTCGGCGAGTCTTTCGCCTTCTTCAGAGTGTCGCATGATGGTGTCTTGAGACCAGTCTTTATCAGCTGATGTTCCATGAGGGTGTGACTTACCTGTCAAAAAAATTAAAAAATCAGAGCAGTAAAAGAACAAGCACAACATGAACATTACAAATCAGCAATCACTGACCACTGCAAAAGGGAAAACCACATCATGGACCGGGAGAAGGGCAGGGTCATCCGCACAGAAGAGAACAAACTACAGCGCTGGATCAGAGAGGCCATTGAGATCTGCAAGCGAGGCATAAAAACCATGAACAGAGACAAGGGAGCCTTCATCCTCTCTACCACCTGGAGCAGCGTCTTGGCGGAGTGAATGGACAGCGGGGGGCGTGACTTGCCTTCATTCTTGTGACAGGTAAGGCACGCCTTCATGGAACATCAGCTGATAAAGACAGGTCACAAGACACCATCACAGGGTTCGAAGTTAACTTTAAAAACTGCTTGCCCATAGGGCAAGTGCCACTAAAATTTGCCTTGCCCGAGTGGCCAAATTACTTGCCCAACTTGGGCAAGTGACAATTTTTTTTCTCTTGCCCTGAGTGACTTTTTGTATGACAAAGTGTCTAATTACAAATTGCATGAATTTTTTGTTCGGACAGTTCCCGCCTAGAAAGAATTAAAAATACGTTACAATCATAAGGGTTGCTTATAGAAAAATGTATCATGTATTAACACATTAATTAGGTGTCTGCTGACCCAGGATTATGTTATTGTTATGTTATGTTATATATGAAAGAGAATGTGGAATGACACTGAACGATGGAAGGTGGAAGGATGTGGAAAGATTGTGAATGACATTGAATGATTTGGAATGACACTGAAAGATTTTGAATAATACTGAATGACACTGAATGAAGTAAAACTTTCTGGGAACGGGCCAATTCAAGATAGCTGCCGCACTGTGGGGGAGGCTTTGGTACCAAATTTGGAAAGAGACCCAAACGGTTGGGTCCATTTTATATCAGTGTGGGGGTGAAACGTTGGTCTCGGCGGAGCTGTCTGAATATTGGAGAAGTTAGAAGACAAAGTAAAACAGAACAATTAAAATCACTCTTCAAATACATATTGTTTGGTGGGCAGAGCATGATTTACAGCTCACCATTTTATTGCATGCACCAAGCATGTTATACATTTTTCTGTCCATGGGATGGCGTAGTCAAGAAAAATGAAGCATCTCGAAGCCCATTCGTGTGTGAAGTATTTCCCTGCAGGGCTTGGCTGCTTTATGGGGCTTCATTTTGCCATCACTAGTTTTAGATAGTTTTAATTTTTGAAAGAGCATTTTTGTTTTAGTATTAAGGTAGGCCAGAAATGGAATGAAATGCAGAGATAGAAATGACACAGGAAAAATTTGGCTAGAAGGGCTATAATTTTCATTAAAGCAGAGAAGAAAATAGAAACTACAAAAAACATTGATGTGTACTTGTCCACTTTAAGGTAGAACTGGTTGAAGTGAAATGAGTCACAAGATTGGAAAAATAGGAAATAAAATAGAATTAACATGTTCATTTTTGTGATAAGAAATTTGTGATTAGGTGAAAAGGGGAAAAAAAAGAGAATTACAGGCTTTTCAAATAAAACAACCTAATTTAAATTGGCCAACTTGTAAAATGGAAAAGAAAATTCTAAATTATGCACAGAAAGCATGAACGTGTTGGGCAGAAGGAAGGAAAAAGAAAAGAAAGAAAGGAGGAAGCAGTAAGTCTTGTTACAAAACATTAACTTTTCAGGACGAGTTGTGGTAGCAATGGAGGATCACGTGACGTAAAAAGTCAAACATAAAAATGTGTGTAGAAGGAGTTCTACATCAACATGCGTTTTACTCATTAGGCCGTGATACACTGACAAAATTGGACTTCAATAGAATTAATAAGCACGGGCGAATTCAAACAAACGTCAAAACTTTAAAGGGGCGCATTGTCAGTGATAAGAAAGAGAAAAGATATTGCCAGACCACTTTTCTGTAAAAACTTTCCTTGGGACGCCTCGGTGACCCCCATTAAATCCCTGACCCTTCATAGATAAAGTTGAGGCCCAGTGCCTCTCAGGGCTGTAATTTATGTGGCAGAGAAAGGTCCAACAAGCCTTGGTAATCTTTAAAACAGTATCGTCATGGCCATGGAATGGGTTGTGTATGTTGGAACTTGTGAAGATACACTACAAGATTGTATCGACAAAGCATCTTAACGCACTACCAAATTATTATAAGCCATTTGAGCAAAACAGTGACTGCAAAAAATGACTTCATTAGCCTGGGTTACTGCAGGAACCAGGGCAAAATGAATTCATTTGCATATTTAGTCACAACAATTTGGATTTCGTGGCAGAGAACCACTTAGAGTGTGATTAAGAGCTTTCACTGCTGCTTTAAGGAATCAAAAAATTACATTCTTTTCCCACCACATTCACATTGCACGCCGGCCTAATTGTCACAGGGACACATTATACTGATAAGTTGCGGTGCATTTCAGCCCAGCGTCATTTTTTCCCCGCATCATCTAGGAGGCGCCACACGACTGTGGAGCCGTCCAAATTATCACCAAACCGCGACTTGACCTTCCTCCCGACTGGAGGAACTCAGACTTGTAACACAGACCAGGTGCGCATTCCAGACTGATAAGAAGTAAAAGTGTTTGAGAACCAAGGTCGCAGCCTGAAATCAAACTGACTTTTATGCGATGGGAGTACTAACATTGTGATACCAACGGATAAGAGATTGTTAGGATAAGCAGGAAGAGCGTAGGCGGGTGTGAGCTAATTAAAATTTGGGGTTTCCCATCTTGTATGAGTTGTATGGTTACAATGTGGACTGACAGTCAAGATAAATGTTCATGCGTTCTGTCGACATTGGGCTTTAAAAACCACAACAGGAAAAGAAAAGTTGTGCATAAAGCACGTCTAAAATAGTTATTTGTGAACGCAAAATTCACTTAACAGAAAATGACACAATTACAATTGGAAACTGCCTCGCCTTTATATCGACACAGCGCAGCTAAAAGGGAAAATGAACACACCCCCACACGCACACACACGCAGAAAATCAACTTGACAATTTGATCCCACGCCAGGGAAAAAGGTACCAGTAATTGAACGCACAAATTGGGAGAACAAAGGTGCAAACATTGCTGAGGACAGGATCAGCAAATTGGCAGATGGCAAATCCTGGCTGCCTAATTCATTGATTGGAAAAGTAATAAGAGTGACACACGAGCATAACCATGAGTCAAGAGAGGGGTAGTATGATATGAAATTGTTCCCACATACAGACTTTTCAACAAAAAACTTTTTTTTAGACAGTGTTATTTGTTTGAGATGCAATATTGTTTGGTTGTAATTCATATGTTTTCAAAATGGATTAAGTTGTTTCCGACAACATATGTTGATGCTAAAACAGTTGGAAAAAGTGTTGTGTAATCAAATTGTCAGGTTCAATCACCTAAGCATTCACTGAACATAGGCTAAATGAATGGAAGGAAGACAAGAGTTGATCTTTTACTCGCGAGGAGAACGAACAGAGGTGTGCTCAGTTACATCTCCAAATTCGTTCTGGAGCACACTCCGCCGAGCCCTCTATTTTATTAGGGAAGTCCCTAACAATACAATGTATTTGCACTAAGAGATGAAGGGGGGAGCACCAGCAGGAACATGTAAACATCTCAGACACAAGAGGAAAGACAGACATCAATGGCAGTCATCCACTGATTGAAAAGGCAGATATGCCCTTTTAGTGCTCTGGTACTAAAGTCTCAGTCCTTTTGTTTCAGAGGTGTGTCTCAGCACACCTCCTTTGATGTTGCAGACGTTGATCCAGTCTTCAGGCATCCGCTTCTCTGTGAAGTCTTCTCATCCATATGGTCAAACATGGGTCACGCTGTGGAACAATTCTTTTGCAATACTAATAGAGTAAAATATGGGATAAAATACATCTTCAACCTAACACAAATTATCCTGACATTTGGAATTTCAAGAAGTGATTTGAAGTGAAAATTATGCATTTTGTGAATGATGTTGTAACAAGTGGGACAGTTGTTGCAAAATTGACTCAAAGCGTCATTGTGCATACAGTCTGCAGGACTTGTGGAACGCACTAATGGGACTGTTAAGGGCAGACTTATCAAGAATATGAGGGAAAAAAAGGAGACAATGACCAGACTGTGTTTCAATCACAGCAATGAGGATAGTGCCAGCCGAAGTTAGGACACTATCCCCTATCGACTCTCAGGTTCATCAGAACCACCAGCGACTGGCACATCAGTCCCAGTCCACATGGGAAACATGTTTTGCCCAAAAAAAAAAAAAAAAAAAAAAAAAGACGCAATTACTGGCCAGTGTGTTCTGATCCACAGAGAAATCACGTCCGTGTGGGAGACCAACTCTTCTTCAAGGTGCTGAAACGACTTCGTTGGGACAAGTGAATGCTGAGATGGCCCTCGCCAGATGATTGCAGTGACCCCGACGGCAGCAAAGGTCGCGGGGCGTGGCAGCTGGATCCACCAGTTGCAGTACAAGCTTCTCCGGTTTCCAGCTAAAGGCCGAGCAACGCGAATCCCTCGAACAGGAGCCCACCTGAGTCACAATATCGGACCACACGCACATCGGAACCGCACAACCAGCCACAGATACGAATGTTGAAGCCACAGAACAAAAAGATTAGATATTGTTTGGAAATTAATGACGTACATAAAGAATTTTAGCCTTGATTGGAGAACATTACTGCATTTACATTTTTAATAAAATGAAACAATTATTGATGTTATGACCACTACGAAGAATTTGAAAGACAATATATCGGGATAATTATGGTTTTCATTTTTGTTATGTGTAGTCTGTTCATGTTGCATTATTCTTATGACAAAGATGATTATTAACTGCATGTTTGTTGCCCAAATGTACCATTACAACCTGATTGATGTTGAGAATGACGAATTCGAACTGGACAATGACAAACTCGAACTGGACACTGAAACCTAAATAACACATGGACCCTTTTGCCCCTGCCCCCACACATGCACACACATACACCACACACGAAGATCCGGGAGGTAAAGACGGCTGTCCCCTCCTACAACGAGGCAAGGGCCTCCATCGAGACAAGCTCTGCGTGGAGACAGTTTTGTTATTTTTCACTAGGTATATTGAAGTTTTTTTATGTTTTATTCCCAAGTGACCAACATACCATGAGAATCTCGTTCCACGCCGGAAGGGAGGAGGGGAATTTTGTCCCTACTGAGGGTTTTCGCCCCTCCACGGATGACCACACTGTTGTATGATTTCATTATGATGATCTGTCTTAAAGCCGTAAGGACATGATTTAAACCCACAAACGGGGGAATGTGAGATGGGATGAGGATATGTAAATAGTTTGTGTATTTCTAATCATGTTTTTATACACTATTTGTATCAGTTATAATTGCGCACACACACACAGACACTCACATTATTGCTTTAGCACACACGCGCACAACTGGAACACACGCACACACTTTAGTTTCGAATTCCTGACTGACTACTGTGGTTGATTGCTTCCTGCCTGCCTGCTAGAATTTCAGACAGACCTCCATTGTCTGCTTAGGTTGCTGATAAAAGACCGAACGGGTGGTAGAGAGTGAGAGAGAGTGCGCGAGATTGAACTGGCAAGACGCCTGCTTCACCTCCTGACTTCCTCTCCCATTCGCGAATGGTCAAAAACAAAACTCTAACTGGTTTGGTCTGGATTTATGCCACCTTCAGTCTAAAAATGGCGTCAGGACGTTTTAAACCTGACAGTTGCCTTGAGATCTCCGAGCTCGAACTGCCCTATTCCCACCTTGATCACAAGCTCCCATGAACCACTTGGACAGGGTTGCCTGTGTCCTTCTCGTTGATGTCCTTTGTGGCTCCATTCCTTTTCAGTGCTCCTAAAACAAAAAAGACAAGAAGCCAACTTAGTAAAGCTATTTAATGATTGTGAAACCTTATGGGACATGCTGAAATGTCTTCACACCACAATCCCTTAAAAAAAAAAAAAAAAAAAATATATATTACCGTATAGAACATCCGAAAAAGGCAGGTCTCGGCGCTTGTTCTTGCTACGATGTCCAAAGAGATTGTACTTCAGAGACAGAGGATTTGTCATGATGAACGCCATCATTGTTCTGACACTATCGTCCAATCCACCAATACCTGCAACCATTATAACATGGGTGTCACTCGATCCAGATAATCATCACACACTTAAAAATATTTTGGCAGTTAAACTGGGTATGATAAACGTCACAGGAAAGGAATTGTCGATTAAGTGAACAGCTTCGGTAACGCCATATACACTCAAAGGGCAAGAGCCCAACATTCTACCAAAATGATTATGATTAGGGAGGTAACGATTCACTCAAGCCCCGATTCGATTTTTGATTTTCAGTTCTCGATTTCGATTCGATATTTTAATTGTTTTAAGTTGCTGCCACGTTTGTCTCTGTGCACTCGTGTGATGCTGCAGCGATCCACAAACAAAATATGTCTATACGTCTTGTGCATTTTGAATGGAACCAAAAAACAATACACGATGCCAAATTGTACTATTATTATGAAACTGCCTATGAGTAGTAAAAGAAATACTTGTAAAAATATTTCACATTTTTAGAGCCCCAATACATTCTTTTAAATATAGAAGGGACTGAAATCATGTGAAAATTGAGTCTTTTTCTCAGTTTCCGACTTGGGGTGAACACATTCGGCTTATCATAGTTGCAGTTGACCATCTTGAACTCTGAAGTCTTTCAACTCGGCCTTCCGAATCAGGGTTTTAGAGGTGGGGCTATTTAGTGATACAGTAGGATGGTTTGATCTCTGTAGCTCCAGAATCAGGAATGTACTGGGACTGGGGTTCCTACTTGGGTTTAGGGTACCTAATTTTATATTTCAAGAAATTAAATAATTATTTATAATTTTGAAGATAATACATTAAAATTTCATCATTTTCATACCTGCATTAGATCCTGCAGTAGACTCACAGACTCAACACGTTGGACGTACTCAAGGACCTTCTGCAGCGCCTCTCTTGGTTAGGAAGCTTTTTCTCTGTGACAATCCATGGGGAGGTGTAGATGGTACTTCGTCATCACAGGCTTCAGACTCGTCACTTGAGAAAACATCCCTGCAATGGATGCATAGACACTTGGGCATGAATGTCATTTAACAACAAAAGCTAGAACAAAAAGCTTTGCATTTAAAAGAATACATCTGTGATGGGGAAGCCAGGTTAAAGTGTTAATTTTATAATTATGTAATTAGCTGCAGGTTAGTCTAGTGAAGGTGTAATCACTTCTATTTTGGAGCATAGCTTTTGCTCTGTCCAATCATTGCCTCACCTGCTGAAACCCACATTCGGGTATTTTACAAACCAAAAACTTAAATACCTGTACAGCTCTCATTTTAAACTTATTTTCTCTAACCTTTACCCACAAAATTTGAATATTCAAAATAAAAGTACACAAAGAAGTCACAATTTTTCCACATTAGTTACTTACGTAGTTCCTCTCAAATGCAGCTCAACACTGCATTGAATTAGAGCTTGATAAGCCTACACACAAAACATACAAAGCACATTGTGGCATGATTCTGAATGAGCCAATCTAGCATTTCAACATCTGTTCAACTGTTGGAATTTTAACTATTATCTGACTCTATTAACCAACATTCATCCAACAATTATGCGCGCTCGTTTTGGACACTGCATTGAATTAGAGCTTGATAAACCCACACACAAAACATACAAAGCACATTGTGGCATGATTCTGAATGAGCCAATCTAGCATTTCAATATCTGTTCAACTTTCATCTTGAATTTCTATTATTTAAATAACAGGCAACATTCAACAGTTAATATGTTTTGCTTTACTTACCCAAATCAAACACATCACAAAAAAGCCTTAAATGAGCTAGTGGAGTAGATTGTATTAATTTGAGTGAAAGCTTAAGTCTTTTGGAGAATTTTGGAGAGAGATCGAGGGACACTGTGTTTAGCGTCGTAGGCCCAATGCTAACAATATGTAGCTCGTTGTAAAGGTCCTCATAAAAATAAATAAAACACACAACGCTTATCAGTATTATTAAAAGGGTGATTATAATGTACTTAAGTTTTCCCCAAAATAATTCGAGTACGTACGTTGTTGATATACCCTCTGTGTTCTCGTCACTTATCATTTTAGCATACTGTGTTTTAGCTAACGCACCAAGCAGTTTTCCAACACAGGCAACCTTGAAAAATTACAAAACACATTGTAAAGTAAGTCTAAAAAATGAGAGCCAGACATTTACCCAAGATTAATTAATTAATTCAATTATCGTTCGGGACTCACCGTGCTTTCAGCTCTTCTGCCGCACCTCAAAGACCGCGTAGCTTGCATTCGCTCCTTTTCTCACAGTTTGAATATGCTGCCTTCAAAAGAATCTGTAATTTTGACAACTCCAACTTGAATCTACAAAAATCAAGCAATAAGGTAGAAATAACTTCAAATATACTTTGAATAAAGATCTTTCACAGCATACAGAATTAATAAAATAACATTAATTAATAATGTTGATTTTGTTTATTAAAAAAAAAGTAACTGTGTTGACTGTTGGATGTGGCTGACGATGCTGGACCTGCCTTGTCAAATAGTTCATAGATGACAATCTTAGCTGTCTGGAATATTATAAAATGTTATCTTGTCCCTTAAGGGTTATTAAGTCACAGTTGGGGGTACATGTAAATTCACAAAATATAACGTCCAGCCTTGTTAAATTTAGCATAGATAAATACATGAATTTAATTTTAATTTTAATAAATCAATCAATCCTCTGTACTGCTTCTTGTCCTCACAAGGGTCCCCGGGAGTGCTGGAGCCTATCCCAGCTGTCTTCGGGCAGTCGACAGGGTACACCCTGAACTGGTTGCCAGTCAATCGCAGGGCACACAGAGACAAGCAACCATCCGCTCTCACACTCAGACCTTGGACCAGTGACCAATCAACCTATCATGAATGTTTTTGGAAAGTGGGAGGAAACCGGCGAAAACCCTAGCAGGCACAGGGAGAACCTTGCACTTCTGTACTGTGATGCGGACTTGCTAACCAGTCCGCCACCGTGCCGCTTGTTCTAAAGAGTCCCAGAAAATAAAAACACCCGTCCCTTAGTCAAAAGCGGAAAAAGTCCAACAACAACCCGACCATAATTTGCATTGTTCCATAAGTTAAATCAATGTCAAACCTAATAAAAGCTGACTTCTGGTCCTCAAAAATCCTACACTTATTTTAGTCCTTTCACAATCTCGCAGCATAGGCTCCATGGCCATGTCTCTATCGTTTTGGCATCCATTGAATAGTTCTACTGAGAATAGTCTTCGGGTGGTTACTATTAGCATAGCATGCATTAAATATCAAAAAGGCTCCAGAACAAATTTTCAAACCCATGCCCGCTTAGCTCATCCATAACCCATACAGGACCCAGACATGGTTGACCAGCTCTAACCTATGCCCACTTATCCCACACATAACCCAAACAGGACCGATAAATGGTGACCACTTCTAACCCATGCCCACTTAGCCCACACATAACCCAAATAGGACCCAGACATGGTTGACCAGCTCTAACCCATGCCCACTTGGCCCATATACAGCCCATATGAGACCCTCACATGGTTGACCAGTTCTAACCCATGCCCACTTAGCCCACACATAACCCAAATAGGACCTATAAATGGTTTCAGTAGTAGATTCAGTAGTTTTTATCATTACAGCATTTTCCCCTCTGTATAATGGACAGACATTAGGAGTGTTTCCTTACACTTAGATACGTTTATACTGTGTATATTTGCATGCTTTTTATGAATGTCTGCTGCTAATGTTATACATTAACGGCTACATTACGCCGCCGACTCTGTGTGAGCTATATCTTTGCTGCTGTAACACCTCAAATTTCCCCATTGTGGGACTAATAAAGGACATCTTTATCTTTATCTTTACCAGTTCTAACCCATGCCCACTTAGCCCATACACAACCCGTATTGCACCCACAACATTTGCCCAGTTTAAGCCCATGCCCACCAATCCCAGATGGCGCCCACATGGAACCCTGTACCATTGCCCACTTCTAGCCCATTCCCACTTGGTACCCAGGAATCCCGCATTTACCCCATTTGGGGCCCAGTTGGACATGTTGGCTGGGTACAGTACTTTTATTCTTGCAGTATTTTTATCATTGCAGTATTTTCAATCATTCAGTATTTTTTTTAATCATTGCAGCGTTTTTATTTATTTCCCCTCTGAACCATAGACAGGCATTAGGAGTGTTTCCTTACACTTGTATATGTTGTGGGCTGTAAGTGTGTATATACATGGGGATCTGTGTATATACGTATATACTGTGTATATTTGCATGCTTTTTATGAATGCCTGCTGCCAATGTTATACATTAACGGCTACATTACGTCGGTGCCACTGTGTGATGTATATCTTTGCTGCTGTAACACTGCAAATGTCCCCGTTATGGGACAATTAAAAGACATCTTTATCTTTAGAAATTGAAGATTCACTTGCGAGGCCATTTTCAACACGGACCTTTCAAGAGAAGCTATATCGTCCAACACTCGGTCAGTGCTGTCTAAGTGCTTTTCTGTATATTGTTTGTCCACCCGTGGTGTCATAAATTATGGTATAATGAGGGGGATTTATTCAAGTAGGACGAAGTAGGACTTCATTGAAGGCCCAGGTGTGAAATGCATGGCCCTCCACTGGTTCAAATAATGTCTAAAACTAAATTACCAGTTACATGTGCAATTTCAATATTCAACAATTATCTCAACAAAAAAGGACAATCTGAATTTTTTTTAAATGCACAATAAAACAGAAAAGCCATTTCCGGGTATTTTACAATTCAGTCTTCATTGGGGAAAAAACATTCAACAATTTGCTTTTCTTATTTAATACATAGTTCAGCACAGCAGGTGGCGGACAAGCACCTTAAAATGTCATTCGCCTACACAAGGAAGAAGAACATGCCCGAGGCGCTCCCGTGTCCTCGTCTTTCGGTCAACCTGAGAATAATGTTCTTGAGGATTAAAGTTTATAAATGTAAGTATGATGTGATTTTTTATTTTATTTTATGTTGTTGAACAGTGTTTTTGTTTATTTTATAATTTCGTCATTAAAAGGCTGTGGCGGTTGGAGAGTCAGCTTCGTGTTAGGGCGTGTTAAAGATCCCGATACCCACACTACACCCTCATTGAAGTATATACGAGTAAAATTATTCGAGCGCGCAGCCAAAGTATATTGTCCACAATTATTTGCGGACTTAACCAAAATCCCATTGAACTGGCGATGTTCGGTGGAATTCTTGTGCCCATGCTGAAAAAAATTCTCTTCAAATGTACATATCGAATTATGACATTATGATAAACAGTTGCATGTGTGCAATTTCGGTCACTCTTTTAAAGTCACCTACGTGTTTTGTCCGAGTGCAGCTAGCATACTTAGCGACCTTGTGTGCATGCGCCGCAGATTGTGAGAGCGCCTCAAATAGTACAAATGAAGCTATAGCTTGTTCCGGTGGGTCCCAAGCCAGGGTTTTTTCCTAACTACCACATTACTTAAGTTTTAATATCACTCTCAACGTCAAAATTGTTACAAATAAATACATAATATAACGTGCCGCCAAGCTCGATGACATAGGAGGCGGAAGTTGGTGTCGTCACACGCATTGTCCCAATTTTGCAATATCGGTACGCTTGGAACCTGTGCTCTGCAACACCCCATGTACACGTCAACGAGGAACGTATGGTGTAGAGTGTTTATTGCGATTGGGCCATTCTTTGTCACGGTCTTCTCTCTGACAAATTGGCATATTTAGCAGCCAAAATATAATGAGCCGTTGCTGTGATAGTAGTTGCAGCCCAAGGTTATTTTAGTAAACGAAAATGAACTCAAAACTTGAATAGAAAAAAATAAAATTCGATAATGAAAAAAATACAGTGAACCCTCGGTTATCGCGGTTAATGGGGACCGAGACCACCCGCGAAAACTGAAAATCCGCGAAGTAGCGGCGCACCTTCAAAAATGCTTAAAAAAAAAGTGCGAAGTAGTGGTGCACCTTCAAAAATGTTTAAAAAAAAAAAATTAATAAATATATATATATATATATATATATATATATATATATACACACGGGTAGAGAGAGAGAGAGTGAAATTCATGCTATAACAAAAAAAAAAAAATTATTATTAAAACTTATTATTTTTTTATTCCCCAGCCATTATTTTTGTATTTATTCAATTACTTCTTTTTGTATTTTTTTAATTGCTTCGACCTTTACCTGCTGGTACGCCGTCCGGTGTGCCCTGTGAAATGAAAGGTGGCATTCTTCATTTATTTTTTTTATTCATTTATTCATTCATAACTGACAGCCTCGCGCTCCGCTCGTGCTCGGGCGGAAGAGGTGCTCCTCTTCGGCTTAATTGTCATGCACGCCGGACCTGCTCCCCCGAAGCGTGTCTCCGTTCGATTGAACTCGGTTTCATTTCGCCCCGCCCGTGCCCGGGGAAGGTGCTCCTATTCGGCTTAACTGTGACACACGCCCGCCCTCCTCCCCCGGAGCTTCCATTCGGTTAAACTTAAGGGCCGTTTGGCACCGCCCGTGCCCGGGGAAGGTGCTTCTCTTCGGCTTAACTGTGACGCGAGCATGCCCTCCTCCTCCGGAGCTTCCATTCGGTTAAACTTAGGGGCCGCTTGACACCGCCCGTGCCCGGGGAAGGTGCTCCTCTTCGGCTTAACTGCCACGCACGCCGGCCGGCCTCCTCCGGAGCTCTCGTACGCTCCCGAACAGAGCGAAATGTCGCCCCGCTAGTGCCCGGGCGGAAGTTGTTCCTCTTCGGCTTAACTGCCACGCACGCTGGCCGGAGCTCTGGTACGGTCCGAACCGCGCGAAACGTCGCCCCAAATCGTGCCCGGGGGAACGTGCTCTTCTTCGTCCACTCTCCTCTTCGCCCACGCTCTTCTTCGGCGCATGCCGGCCGTCTAACAGCTCCAGCGCCCCGTCGTGCCGCTCGGCGAAACTACAATGTCCCCGAATATTTTTTAGACCCGCGAAGCACTGAACCCGCGAAAGGTGAACCGCGAAGTAGCGAGGGTTCACTGTAAAATGAAAATGCTCTTTCAAAAATTAAAACTATCTAAAACTAGTGATGGCAAAATGAAGCCCCATAAAGCAGCCAAGCCCTGCAGGGAAATACTTCACACACGAATGGGCTTCGAGATGCTTCATTTTTCTTGACTACGCCATCCCGTGGACAGAAAAATGTATAACATGCTTGGTGCATGCAATAAAATGGTGAGCTGTAAATCATGCTCTGCTTACCAAACAATATGTATTTGAAGAGTGATTTTAATTGTTCTGTTTTACTTTGTCTTCTCACTTCTCCAATATTCAGACAGCTCCGCCAAGACCAACGTTTCACCCCCACACTGATATAAAATGGACCCAACCGTTTGGGTCTCTTTCCAAATTTGGTACCAAAGCCTCCCCCACAGTGCGGCAGCTATCTTGAATTGGCCCGTTCCCAGAGAGTTTTACTTCATTCAGTGTCATTCAGTATTATTCAAAATCTTTCAGTGTCATTCCAAATCATTCAATGTCATTCACGATCTTTCCACATCCTTCCACCTTCCATCGTTCAGTGTCATTCCACATTCTCTTTGATATATAACATAACATAACAATAACATAATCCTGGGTCAGCAGACACCTAATTAATGTGTTAATACATGATACATTTTTATATAAGCAACACTTATGATTGTAACGTATTTTTAATTCTTTCTAGGCGGGAACTGTCCGAACAAAAAATTCATGCAATTTGTAATTAGACACTTTGTCATACAAAAAGTCACTCAGGGCAAGAGAAAAAAAATTGTCACTTGCCCTAGTTGGGCAAGTAATTTGGCCACTCGGGCAAGGCAAATTTTAGTGGCACTTGCCCTATGGGGAAGCAGTTTTTAAAGTTAACTTCGAACCCTGTGATGGTGTCTTGTGACCAGTCTTTATCAGCTGATGTTCCATGAAGGCGTGCCTTACCTGTCACAAGAATGAAGGCAAGTCACACCCCCCGCTGTCCATTCACTCCGCCAAGATGCTGCTCTAGGTGGTAGAGAGGATGAAGGCTCCCTTGTCTCTGTTCATGGTTTTTATGCCTCGCTTGCAGATCTCAATGGCCTCTCTGATCCAGCGCTGTTGTTTGTTCTCTTCGGTGCGGATGACCCTGCCCTTCTCCCAGTCCATGATGTGGTTTTCCCTTTTGCAGTGGTCAGTGATTGCTGATTTGTAATGTTCATGTTGTGCTTGTTCTTTTACTGCTCTGATTTTTCATTTTTTTGACAGGTAAGTCACACCCTCATGGAACATCAGCTGATAAAGACGGGTCTCAAGACACCATCATGCGACACTCTGAAGAAGGCGAAAGACTCGCCGAAACATGTCAGGTAAAAAATTAACCTAAAACATAATTGTCTGCTTTTAATGAATCAGTCAAATATCAATAATAAGAAGACAAAATGAACCTAATACAAATAAATGAATGCTTAATAACTCCCCTGGACATGCTCCTAAAAATCCAAACCTTCACCTGTAAATAAAACGTCCCGACCTGAAGACATCTTAATGTTATTATTTTGTTATACACACAGCGCCGCCAAGTGGAATCAAAAATTTGTTTTTATTTTAATTTTCACGTACTGCACGGTGCCCTTTTGACGAATCCGACTGAAAATTAGTCAGAAAAGACTCACTTACTCTCTGCCGAATTTTGTGACGTTTTGGCAAAAGGCGTGGCTATTACGGTGCTGAAAAGTCAGATTGTACTCTGTGGCAACAAAAGCTCCGGCAACATGACTCAGATGATCCTATCTTCTCGAAGTTGTACACATTTGAGGATACTTCAGCCCTGAAGACATCTACCAACTTATTTTTCATCGTAGTAGTAGCGCCACCAACTGGTAAAAGCTAATACAAGTTATTTTCTTGGATGTTTTTCTCCGTGCAACTCAACAAGGTCGCCCTCATATATGCTCGGATGACTGTTTCGGCCATGAGGATGTCACAATACGAAATTCGTCCTTTTTCGTGTAAAGTTGTGGGAGTGGCATTGCACTGTTCGGCAATAAAACAACGCTGATTATGAGGTTCTAAATATGAACGACAACTCGTGAAACTTTACACACACATCAGGCCGAGCAAATTTATCAATATTTTATACGTTAGTTGTGCAGCTTTTTTGAAATGGCTCGCCATGGCCCTCGAGAAATGTTAAAAAAAGCAGCCCTGGTTGAGTGTTTCACCTCGCTTTTTGTAAATTTTATGGAGTACAGTGAACCCTCGGTAATCGCGGTTAATGGGGACAGAGACCACCCGCGAAAACTGAAAATCCGCGAAGTAGCGGCGCACCTTCAAAAATGCTTAAAAAAATATACAATATATATAATAAATATATAAATATATATATATATATATATATATATATATATATATATATATATATATATATATATATACGGGGAGAGAGAGAGTGAAATTCATGTTATAACAAAAAAACCAAATTATTATTAAAACGTATTATTTTTTTATTCCCCAGCCATTCTTTTTGTATTTATTTAATTACTCCGACTTTTATCTGCTGGTACGCCGTCCGGTGTGCCCTGTGAAATGAAAGGTGGCATTCTTTATTCATTTATTTATTTATTCTTTTATACATTCATAACTGACAGCTTCGCGCTCCGCTCGTGCCCGGGCGGAAGAGGTGCTCCAATTCGGCTTAACTGTGACACACACCCGCCCTCCTCCCCCGGAGCTTCCATTCGGTTAAACTTAGGGGCCGCTTGGCACCGCCCGTGCCCGGGGAAGGTGCTCCTCTTCGGCTTACTGTGACGCGAGCATGCCCTCCTCCTCCGGAGCTTCCATTCGGTTAAACTTAGGGGCCGCTTGGAATCGCCCGTGCCCGGGGAAGGTGCTCCTCTTCGGCTTACTGTGACGCGAGCATGCCCTCCTCCTCCGGAGCTTCCATTCGGTTAAACTTAGGGGCCGCTTGGCACCGCCCGTGCCCGGGGAAGGTTCTCCTCTACGGCTTAACTGCCACGCACGCCGGCCGGAGCTCTGGTACTGTCCGAACCGCGCGAAACGTCGCCACCGATCGTGTCCGGGGGAACGTGCTCTTCTTCGTCCACTCTCCTCTTCGCCCACGCTCTTCTTCGGCGCACACCGGCCGTCTAACCGCTCCAGCGCCCCGTCGTGCCGCTCGACGAAACTACAATGCCCCCGAATATTTTTTAGACCCGCGAAGCACTGAACCCGCGAAAGGTGAACCGCCAAGTAGCGAGGGTTCACTGTATGTATAAGACCAAGACCTACAAAAAAGTCTCTTGGAGCAATGAGCTAGGTTTTACAGGAAGTCGGCCATTTTGAATTTACTTAAAAGGGGGCGGGTCACCACCATGGACTTTGTGTAGAAATTATAATTGGGGCCCGAGCAGCGACCGCGGCGAGGTCCCTATTGTTTTTGTAGAAATTATTATTATTATTATTATTAGGGCCCGAGCAGTGACCGCTGCGAGGTCCCTATTGTTTTTCTAGAAATTGTTATTAGGGCCCGAGCTGCGACGGCTGCGAGGTCCCTATTGTTTTTGTAGAAAATATTATTACTTTTATTATTATTATTATTATTATTATTAGGGCCTGAGCAGCGACCGCTGCGAAGTCCCTGTTGTTTTTGTAGAAATTATTATTATTATTATTTTTCCGATTGTTCGATTGCATTTTTGACCCCCGAAACATGCACAAAAACTCACCAAACTTGGCAGTCTCATCGGGCATGGCGAGAAATTTGATATTTTAAACGTCTAATATGAACAGGAAGTGAGTTATGAATTTTTGAAAGTCCGACTTTTGCCCTTTTTTGCATGTTTACAGGGGTCATTCTTTTGCACCCTGATCCTAAAGGCTTCATCTGATTGCCTTAAAATTCTGTCTGTAGCATCTTAAGACCTGGGACAAACACTGGGGCTAAAACTTTTTGTTTCCGAAATACAATATGACGGGGGCGGGGCTTCGAAGTTTTCACTTAAGATTTCCTTCGCCGCAATGGACAAAATGCTTAATAACTCTCTTGCACATGCTGCTAAAAATCCAAAACTTCACATGTACATAAAGAGTCGGTACCTGAAGACATCTATATGTTTATATTCAGTTATACACCTTGCGCCAATAAATATCATTTTTTACATTTTGACGTACTGCACGGTGCCCTTTTAACGAATCCGATTGAAAATTGGCTAGAAAAGACTCAAGACATTGATCTTACTCTATCCCTATTTTTGTGACTTTCCTTCGAAGGGCGTGGCTATTACGGTGCCGCAGAGTCTGATTATTCTCCGTGGCAACAAAAGTTCCTGCAAAATGATTCAGATGATCCATCTTCTCGAAATTTTTCACATTTGAGGATATTCAGGCCCTGAAGACGGCTGCCAACTTATTTTTGATCGCAGTGGTAGCGCCACCAACTGGTTAAAACAAATACAAATTATTTTCGTTGATGTTTTTCTCCGGGCAGGTTAACAAAATCTACCTTATATTTGCTCGGATGAGTGTTTAGGCCTTGAGGATGTCACAATACGAAAGTCTTTCGCCTTCTTCAGAGTGTCACATGATGGTGTCTTGTGGCCCGTCTTTATCAGCTGATGTTCCATGAGGGCGTGACTTACCTGTCACAAGAATGAAGGCAAGTCACGCCCCCCGCTGTCCGTTAACTCCGCCAAGATGCTGGTCCAGGTGGTAGAGAGGATGAAGGCTCCCTTGTCTCTGTTCATGGTTTTTATGCCTTGCTTGCAGATCTCAATGGCCTCTCTGATCCAGCGCTGTTGTTTGTTCTCTTCTGTGCGGATGACCCTGCCCTTCTCCCGGTCCATGATGTGGTTTTCCCTTTTGCAGTGGTCAGTGATTGCTGATTTGTAATGTTCATGTTGTGCTTGTTCTTTTACTGCTCTGATTTTTCATTTTTTTGACAGGTAAGTCACACCCTCATGGAACATCAGCTGATAAAGACGGGTCTCAAGACACCATCATGCGACACTCTGAAGAAGGCGAAAGACTCGCCGAAACATGTCAGGTAAAAAATTTACCGAAAACATAATTGTCTGCTTTTAATGAATCTGTCAAATATCAATAATAAGAAGACAAAATGAACCTAATACAAATAAATGAATGCTTAATAACTCCCCTGCACATGCTCCTAAAAATCCAAACCTTCACCTGTAAATAAAATGTCCCGACCTGAAGACATCTTAATGTTATTATTTTGTTATACACACAGCGCCGCCAAGTGGAATCAAAAATTTGTTTTTATTTTAATTTTCACGTACTGCACCGTGCCCTTTTGACGAATCCGACTGAAAATTAGTCAGAAAAGACTCAAGACAATGATCTTACTCTCTGCCGAGTTTTGTGACGTTTTGGCAAAAGGCGTGGCTATTACGGTGCTGAAAAGTCCGATTGTACTTTGTGGCAACAAAAGCTCCGGCAACATGACTCAGATGATCCTATCTTCTCGAAGTTGTACACATTTGAGGATACTTCAGCCCTGAAGACATCTACCAACTTATTTTTCATCGTAGTAGTAGCGCCACCAACTGGTAAAAGCTAATAAAAGTTATTTTCTTGGATGTTTTTCTCCGTGCAACTCAACAAGGTCGCCCTCATATATGCTCGGAGGACTGTTTCGGCCATGAGGATGTCACAATACGAAATTCATCCTTTTTCGTGAAAAGTTGTGGGAGTGGCATTGCACTGTTTGGCAATAAAACAACGCTGATTATGAGGTTCTAAATATGAACGACAACTCGTGAAACTTGACACACACATCAGGCAGAGCAAATTTATCAATATTTTATACGTTAGTTGTGCAGCTTTTTTGAAATGGCTCGCCATGGCCCTCGAGAAATGTTCAAAAAAGCAGCCCTGGTTGAGTGTTTCACCTCGCTTTTTGTAAATTTTATGGAGTACAGTGAACCCTCGGTTATCGCGGTTAATGGGGACCGAGACCACCCGCGGAAACTGAAAATCCGCGAAGTAGCGGCGCACCTTCAAAAATGCTTAAAAGAAAATACAATATATATAATAAATATATATATATATATATATATATATATATATATATATATATATATATATATATATATATATACGGGGAGAGAGAGAGAGAGAGAGTGAAATTCATGTTATGACAAAAAAACCAAATTATTATTAAAACGTATTATTTTTTTATTCCCCAGCCATTCTTTTTGTATTTATTTAATTACTCCGACATTTACCTGCTGGTACGCCGTCCGGTGTTCCCTGTGAAATGAAAGGTGGCATTCTTTAATTATTTATTTATTTATTCATTTATTCATTCATAACTGACAGCTTCGCGCTCCGTTCGTGTCCGGGCGGAAGAGGTGTTCCAATTCGGCTTAACTGTGACACACGCCCGCCCTCCTCCCCCGGAGCTTCCATTCGGTTAAACTTAGGGGCCGCTTGGCACCGCCCGTGCCCGGGGAAGGTGCTCCTCTTCGGCTTACTGTGACGCGAGCATGCCCGCCTCCTCCGGAGCTTCCATTCGGTTAAACTTAGGGGCCGCTTGGAACCGCCCGTGCCCGGCAAAGGTGCTCCTCTTCGGCTTACTGTGACGCGAGCATGCCCTCCTCCTCCGGAGCTTCCATTTGGTTAAACTTAGGGGCCGCTTGGAACCGCCCGTGCCTGGGGAAGGTGCTCCTCTTCGGCTTACTGTGACGCGAGCATGCCCTCCTCCTCCGGAGCTTCCATTCGGTTAAACTTAGGGGCCGCTTGGCACCGCTCGTGCCCGGGGACGGTGCTCCTCTACGGCTTAACTGCCACGCACGCCGGCCGGAGCCCTGGTACGGTCCGAACCGCGCGAAACGTCGCCACCGATCGTGTCCGGGGGAACGTGCTCTTCTTCGTCCACTCTCCTCTTCGCCCACGCTCTTCTTCGGCGCACGCCGGCCGTCTAACCGCTCCAGCGCCCGTCGTGCCGCTCGGCGAAACTACAATGCCCCCGAATATTTTTTATACCCGCGAAGCACTGAACCCGCGAAAGGTGAACCGCGAAGTAGCGAGGGTTCACTGTATGTATAAGACCAAGACCTACAAAAAAGTCTCTTGGAGCAATGAGCTAGGTTTTACAGGAAGTCGGCCATTTTGAATTTACTTAAAAGGGGCGGGTCACCACAATGGACTTTGTGTAGAAATTATTATTGGGGCCCGAGCAGCGACCGTGGCGAGGTCCCTATTGTTTATGTAGAAATTATTATTAGGGCCCGAGCAGCGACCGCTACGAGGTCCCCATTGTTTTTGTGGAAATTATTATTATTATTATTATTAGGGCCCGAGCAGTGACCGCTGCGAGGTCCCTATTGTTTTTCTAGAAATTGTTATTAGGGCCCGAGCTGCGACGGCTGCGAGGTCCCTATTGTTTTTGTAGAAAATATTATTACTTTTATTATTATTATTATTATTATTATTAGGGCCTGAGCAGCGACCGCTGCGAAGTCCCTGTTGTTTTTGTAGAAATTATTATTATTATTATTTTTCCGATTGTACGATCGCATTTTTGACCCCGAAACATGCACAAAAACTCACCAAACTTGGCAGTCTCATCGGGCATGGCGAGAAATTTGATATTTTAACGTCTAATATGAACAGGAAGTGAGTTATGAATTTTTGAAAGTCCGACTTTTGCCCTTTTTTGCATGTTTACAGGGGTCATTCTTTTGCACCCTGATCCTAAAGGCTTCATCTGATTGCCTTAAAATTCTGTCTGTAGCATCTTAAGACCTGGGACAAACACTGGGGCTAAAATCTTTTGTTTCCGAAATACTATATGACGGGGGCGGGGCTTCAAAGTTTTCACTTAAGATTTCCTTCGCCGCAATGGACAAAATGCTTAATAACTCTCCTGCACATGCTGCTAAAAATCCAAAACTTCACATGTACATAAAGAGTCGGTACCTGAAGACATCTATATGTTTATATTCTGTTATACACCTTGCGCCAATCAATAACATTTTTTACATTTTGACGTACTGCACGGTGCCCTTTTAACGAATCCGATTGAAAATTGGCTAGAAAAGACTCAAGACATTGATCTTACTCTATCCCTATTTTTGTGACTTTCCTTCGAAGGGCGTGGCTATTACGGTGCCGCAGAGTCTGATTATTCTCCGTGGCAACAAAAGTTCCTGCAAAATGATTCAGATGATCCATCTTCTCGAAATTTTTCACATTTGAGGATATTCAGGCCCTGAAGACGGCTGCCAACTTATTTTTGATCGCAGTGGTAGCGCCACCAACTGGTTAAAACAAATACAAATTATTTTCGTTGATGTTTTTCTCCGGGCAGGTTCACAAAATCTACCTTATATTTGCTCGGATGAGTGTTTAGGCCTTGAGGATGTCACAATACGAAAGTCTTTCGCCTTCTTCAGAGTGTCACATGATGGTGTCTTGTGACCCGTCTTTATCAGCTGATGTTCCATGAGGGCGTGACTTACCTGTCACAAGAATGAAGGCAAGTCACGCCCCCCGCTGTCCGTTCACTCCGCCAAGATGCTGCTCCAGGTGGTAGAGAGGATGAAGGCTCCCTTGTCTCTGTTCATGGTTTTTATGCCTCGCTTGCAGATCTCAATGGCCTCTCTGATCCAGCGCTGTTGTTTGTTCTCTTCGTTGCGGATGACCCTGCCCTTCTCCCGGTCCATGATGTGGTTTTCCCTTTTGCAGTGGTCAGTGATTGCTGATTTGTAATATTCATGTTGTGCTTGTTCTTTTACTGCTCTGATTTTTCATTTTTTTGACAGGTAAGTCACACCCTCATGGAACATCAGCTGATAAAGACGGGTCTCAAGACACCATCATGCGACACTCTGAAGAAGGCGAAAGACTCGCCGAAACATGTCAGGTAAAAAATTAACCTAAAACATAATTGTCTGCTTTTAATGAATCTGTCAAATATCAATAATAAGAAGACAAAATGAACCTAATACAAATAAATGAATGCTTAATAACTCCCCTGCACATGCTCCTAAAAATCCAAACCTTCACCTGTAAATAAAACGTCCCGACCTGAAGACATCTTAATGTTATTATTTTGTTATACACACAGCGCCGCCAAGTGGAATCAAAAATGTGTTTTTATTTTAATTTTCACGTACTGCACGGTGCCCTTTTGACGAATCCGACTGAAAATTTGTCAGAAAAGACTCAAGACAATGATCTTACTCTCTGCCGAATTTTGTGACGTTTTGGCAAAAGGCGTGGCTATTACGGTGCTGAAAAGTCCGATTGTACTTTGTGGCAACAAAAGCTCCGGCAACATGACTCAGATGATCCTATCTTCTCGAAGTTGTACACATTTGAGGATACTTCAGCCCTGAAGACATCTACCAACTTATTTTTCATCGTAGTAGTAGCGCCACCAACTGGTAAAAGCTAATACAAATTATTTTCTTGGATGTTTTTCTCCGTGCAACTCAACAAGGTCGCCCTCATATATGCTCGGATGACTGTTTCGGCCATGAGGATGTCACAATACGAAATTCATCCTTTTTCGTGAAAAGTTGTGGGAGTGGCATTGCACTGTTCGGCAATAAAACAACGCTGATTATGAGGTTCTAAATATGAACGACAACTCGTGAAACTTTACACACACATCAGGCAGAGCAAATTTATCAATATTTTATACGTTAGTTGTGCAGCTTTTTTGAAATGGCTCGCCATGGCCCTCGAGAAATGTTCAAAAAAGCAGCCCTGGTTGAGTGTTTCACCTCGCTTTTTGTAAATTTTATGGAGTACAGTGAACCCTCGGTTATCGCGGTTAATGTTAAAATGGTCGAATGGTCAATGACAAGAATTGCAGTGCAAGCACGTATTATCGGCGCGGGTTCGATCCCCACCTGATGTGCCTCGCATGATTTCTTTGGCTGCCAGGATGGCCGAGTGGTCTAAGGCGCCGCGTTCAGGACCCAGTCTCCCCACGAGGCCTGGGTTCGAATCTCAAATTTCCCCATTGTGGGACTAATAAAGGGAATATTATATTATTATTATTATATTATAATGGGGACCGAGACCACCCGCAAAAACTGAAAATCCGCGAAGTAGCGGCGCACCTTCAAAAATGCTTAAAAAAAAATACAATATATATAATAAATATATAAATATATATATATATATATATTTATATATATATATATATATATATATACGAGGAGAGAGAGAGAGAGTGAAATTCATGTTATAACAAAAAAACCAAATTATTATTAAAACGTATTATTTTTTTATTCCCCAGCCATTCTTTTTGTATTTATTTAATTACTCCGACTTTTACCTGCTGGTACGCCGTCCGGTGTGCCCTGTGAAATGAAAGGTGGCATTCTTTATTTATTTATTTATTTATTCATTTATTCATTCATAACTGACAGCTTCGCGCTCCGTTCGTGCCCGGGCGGAAGAGGTGTTCCAATTCGGCTTAACTGTGACACACGCCCGCCCTCCTCCCCCGGAGCTTCCATTCGGTTAAACTTAGGGGCCGCTTGGCACCGCCCGTGCCCGGGGAAGGTGCTCCTCTTCGGCTTACTGTGTCGCGAGCATGCCCTCCTCCTCCGGAGCTTCCATTCGGTTAAACTTAGGGGCCGCTTGGAACCGCCCGTGCCCGGCGAAGGTGCTCCTCTTCGGCTTACTGTGACGCGAGCATGCCCTCCTCCTCCGGAGCTTCCATTCGGTTAAACTTAGGGGCCGCTTGGAACCGCCCGTGCCCGGGGAAGGTGCTCCTCTTCGGCTTACTGTGACGCGAGCATGCCCTCCTCCTCCGGAGCTTCCATTCGGTTAAACTTAGGGGCCGCTTGGCACCGCCCGTGCCCGGGGAAGGTGCTCCTCTACGGCTTAACTGCCACGCACGCCGGCCGGAGCTCTGGTACGGTCCGAACCGCGCGAAACGTCGCCACCGATCGTGTCCGGGGGAACGTGCTCTTCTTCGTCCAATCTCCTCTTCGCCCACGCTCTTCTTCGGCGCACGCCGGCCGTTTAACCGCTCCAGCGCCCGTCGTGCCGCTCGGCGAATCTACAATGCCCCCGAATATTTTTTATACCCGCGAAGCACTGAACCCGCGAAAGGTGAACCGCGAAGTAGCGAGGGTTCACTGTATGTATAAGGCCAAGACCTACAAAATAGTCTCTTGGAGCAATGAGCTAGGTTTTACAGGAAGTCGGCCATTTTGAATTTACTTAAAAGGGGGCGGGTCACCACAATGGACTTTGTGTAGAAATTATTATTGGGGCCCGAGCAGCGACCGCGGCGAGGTCCCTATTGTTTATGTAGAAATTATTATTAGGGCCCGAGCAGCGACCGCTACGAGGTCCCCATTGTTTTTGTGGAAATTATTATTATTATTATTATTAGGGCCCGAGCAGTGACCGCTGCGAGGTCCCTATTGTTTTTCTAGAAATTGTTATTAGGGCCCGAGCTGCGACGGCTGCGAGGTCCCTATTGTTTTTCTAGAAAATATTTTTACTTTTTTTATTATTATTATTATTATTATTATTAGGGCCTGAGCAGCGACCGCTGCGAAGTCCCTGTTGTTTTTGTAGAAATTATTATTATTATTATTTTTCCGATTGTTCGATCGCATTTTTGACCCCCGAAACATGCACAAAAACTCACCAAACTTGGCAGTCTCATCGGGCATGGCGAGAAATTTGATATTTTAACGTCTAATATGAACAGGAAGTGAGTTTTGAATTTTTGAGAGTCCGACTTTTGCCCTTTTTTGCATGTTTACTGGGGTCATTCTTTTGCACCCTGATCCTAAAGGCTTCATCTGATTGCCTTAAAATTTTGTCTGTAGCATCTTAAGACCTGGGACAAACACTGGGGCTAAAATCTTTTGTTTCCGAAATACTATATGACGGGGGCGGGGCTTCAAAGTTTTCACTTAAGATTTCCTTCGCCGCAATGGACAAAATGCTTAATAACTCTCCTGCACATGCTGCTAAAAATCCAAAACTTCACATGTACATAAAGAGTCGGTACCTGAAGACATCTATATGTTTATATTCTGTTATACACCTTGCGCCAATCAATATCATTTTTTACGTTTTGACATACTGCACGGTGCCCTTTTAACGAATCCGATTGAAAATTGGCGAGAAAAGACTCAAGACATTGATCTTACTCTATCCCTATTTTTGTGACTTTCCTTCGAAGGGCGTGGCTATTGCGGTGCCGCAGAGTCTGATTATTCTCCGTGGCAACAAAAGTTCCTGCAAAATGATTCAGATGATCCATCTTCTCGAAATTTTTCACATTTGAGGATATTCAGGCCCTGAAGACGGCTGCCAACTTATTTTTGATCGCAGTGGTAGCGCCACCAACTGGTAAAACAAATACAAATTATTTTCGTTGATGTTTTTCTCCGGGCAGGTTCACAAAATCTACCTTATATTTGCTCGGATTAGTGTTTAGGCCTTGAGGATGTCACAATACGAAAGTCTTTCGCCTTCTTCAGAGTGTCACATGATGGTGTCTTGTGACCCGTCTTTATCAGCTGATGTTCCATGAGGGCGTGACTTACCTGTCACAAGAATGAAGGCAAGTCACACCCCCCGCTGTCCGTTCACTCCGCCAAGATGCTGCTCCAGGTGGTAGAGAGGATGAAGGCTCCCTTGTCTCTGTTCATGGTTTTTATGCCTCGCTTGCAGATCTCAATGGCCTCTCTGATCCAGCGCTGTTGTTTGTTCTCTTCGGTGCGGATGACCCTGCCCTTCGCCCGGTCCATGATATGGTTTTCCCTTCTGCAGTGGTCAGTGATTGCTGATTTGTAATATTCATGTTGTGCTTGTTCTTTTACTGCTATGATTTTTCATTTTTTTGACAGGTAATTCACACCCTCATGGAACATAAGCTGATAAAGACGGGTCTCAAGACACCATCATGCGACACTCTGAAGAAGGCGAAAGACTCGCCGAAACATGTCAGGTAAAACATTTACCTAAAACATAATTGTCTGCTTTTAATGAATCTGTCAAATATCAATAATAAGAAGACAAAATGAACCTCATACAAATAAATGAATGCTTAATAACTCCCCTGCACATGCTCCTAATAATCCAAACCTTCACCTGTCAATAAAATGTCCCGACCTGAAGACATCTTAATGTTATTATTTTGTTATACACACAGCGCCGCCAAGTGGAATCAAAAATTTGTTTTTATTTTAATTTCCACGTACTGCACGGTGCCCTTTTGACGAATCCGACTGAAAATTAGTCAGAAAAGACTCAAGACAATGATCTTACTCTCTGCCGAATTTTGTGACGTTTTGGCAAAAGGCGTGGCTATTACGGTGCTGAAAAGTCCGATTGTACTCTGTGGCAACAAAAGCTCCGGCAACATGACTCAGATGATCCTATCTTCTCGAAGTTGTACACATTTGAGGATACTTCAGCCCTGAAGACATCTACCAACTTATTTTTCATCGTAGTAGTAGCGCCACCAACTGGTAAAAGCTAATACAAGTTATTTTCTTGGATGTTTTTCTCCGTGCAACTCAACAAGGTCGCCCTCATATATGCTCCGAGGACTGTTTCGGCCATGAGGATGTCACAATACGAAATTCATCCTTTTTCGTGAAAAGTTGTGGGAGTGGCATTGCACTGTTTGGCAATAAAACAACGCTGATTATGAGGTTCTAAATATGAACGACAACTCGTGAAACTTGACACACACATCAGGCAGAGCAAATTTATCAATATTTTATACGTTAGTTGTGCAGCTTTTTTGAAATGGCTCGCCATGGCCCTCGAGAAATGTTCAAAAAAGCAGCCCTGGTTGAGTGTTTCACCTCGCTTTTTGTAAATTTTATGGAGTACAGTGAACCCTCGGTTATCGCGGTTAATGGGGACCGAGACCACCCGCGGAAACTGAAAATCCGCGAAGTAGCGGCGCACCTTCAAAAATGCTTAAAAGAAAATACAATATATATAATAAATATATATATATATATATATATATATATATATATATATATATATATATATATATATATATACGGGGAGAGAGAGAGAGAGAGAGAGAGTGAAATTCATGTTATAACAAAAAAACCAAATTATTATTAAAACGTATTATTTTTTTATTCCCCAGCCATTCTTTTTGTATTTATTTAATTACTCCGACTTTTACCAGCTGGTACGCCGTCCGGTGTTCCCTGTGAAATGAAAGGTGGCATTCTTTAATTATTTATTTATTTATTCATTTATTCATTCATAACTGACAGCTTCGCGCTCCGTTCGTGTCCGGGCGGAAGAGGTGTTCCAATTCGGCTTAACTGTGACACACGCCCGCCCTCCTCCCCCGGAGCTTCCATTCGGTTAAACTTAGGGGCCGCTTGGCACCGCCCGTGCCCGGGGAAGGTGCTCCTCTTCGGCTTACTGTGACGCGAGCATGCCCGCCTCCTCCGGAGCTTCCATTCGGTTAAACTTAGGGGCCGCTTGGAACCGCCCGTGCCCGGCAAAGGTGCTCCTCTTCGGCTTACTGTGACGCGAGCATGCCCTCCTCCTCCGGAGCTTCCATTTGGTTAAACTTAGGGGCCGCTTGGAACCGCCCGTGCCTGGGGAAGGTGCTCCTCTTCGGCTTACTGTGACGCGAGCATGCCCTCCTCCTCCGGAGCTTCCATTCGGTTAAACTTAGGGGCCGCTTGGCACCGCCCGTGCCCGGGGACGGTGCTCCTCTACGGCTTAACTGCCACGCACGCCGGCCGGAGCCTTGGTACGGTCCGAACCGCGCGAAACGTCGCCACCGATCGTGTCCGGGGGAACGTGCTCTTCTTCGTCCACTCTCCTCTTCGCCCACGCTCTTCTCCGGCGCACGCCGGCCGTCTAACCGCTCCAGCGCCCGTCGTGCCGCTCGGCGAAACTACAATGCCCCCGAATATTTTTTATACCCGCGAAGCACTGAACCCGCGAAAGGTGAACCGCGAAGTAGCGAGGGTTCACTGTATGTATAAGACCAAGACCTACAAAAAAGTCTCTTGAAGCAATGAGCTAGGTTTTACAGGAAGTCGGCCATTTTGAATTTACTTAAAAGGGGCGGGTCACCACAATGGACTTTGTGTAGAAATTATTATTGGGGCCCGAGCAGCGACCGCGGCGAGGTCCCTATTGTTTATGTAGAAATTATTATTAGGGCCCGAGCAGCGACCGCTACGAGGTCCCCATTGTTTTTGTGGAAATTATTATTATTATTATTATTAGGGCCCGAGCAGTGACCGCTGCGAGGTCCCTATTGTTTTTCTAGAAATTGTTATTAGGGCCCGAGCTGCGACGGCTGCGAGGTCCCTATTGTTTTTGTAGAAAATATCATTACTTTTATTATTATTATTATTATTATTATTAGGGCCTGAGCAGCGACCGCTGCGAAGTCCCTGTTGTTTTTGTAGAAATTATTATTATTATTATTTTTCCGATTGTACGATCGCATTTTTGACCCCGAAACATGCACAAAAACTTACCAAACTTGGCAGTCTCATCGGGCATGGCGAGAAATTTGATATTTTAACGTCTAATATGAACAGGAAGTGAGTTATGAATTTTTGAAAGTCCGACTTTTGCCCTTTTTTGCATGTTTACAGGGGTCATTCTTTTGCACCCTGATCCTAAAGGCTTCATCTGATTGCCTTAAAATTCTGTCTGTAGCATCTTAAGACCTGGGACAAACACTGGGGCTAAAATCTTTTGTTTCCGAAATACTATATGACGGGGGCGGGGCTTCAAAGTTTTCACTTAAGATTTCCTTCGCCGCAATGGACAAAATGCTTAATAACTCTCCTGCACATGCTGCTAAAAATCCAAAACTTCACATGTACATAAAGAGTCGGTACCTGAAGACATCTATATGTTTATATTCTGTTATACACCTTGCGCCAATCAATAACATTTTTTACATTTTGACGTACTGCACGGTGCCCTTTTAACGAATCCGATTGAAAATTGGCTAGAAAAGACTCAAGACATTGATCTTACTCTATCCCTATTTTTGTGACTTTCCTTCGAAGGGCGTGGCTATTGCGGTGCCGCAGAGTCTGATTATTCTCCGTGGCAACAAAAGTTCCTGCAAAATGATTCAGATGATCCATCTTCTCGAAATTTTTCACATTTGAGGATATTCAGGCCCTGAAGACGGCTGCCAACTTATTTTTGATCGCAGTGGTAGCGCCACCAACTGGTTAAAACAAATACAAATTATTTTCGTTGATGTTTTTCTCCGGGCAGGTTCACAAAATCTACCTTATATTTGCTCGGATGAGTGTTTAGGCCTTGAGGATGTCACAATACGAAAGTCTTTCGCCTTCTTCAGAGTGTCACATGATGGTGTCTTGTGACCCGTCTTTATCAGCTGATGTTCCATGAGGGCGTGACTTACCTGTCACAAGAATGAAGGCAAGTCACACCCCCCGCTGTCCGTTCACTCCGCCAAGATGCTGCTCTAGGTGGTAGAGAGGATGAAGGCTCCCTTGTCTCTGTTCATGGTTTTTATGCCTCGCTTGCAGATCTCAATGGCCTCTCTGATCCAGCGCTGTTGTTTGTTCTCTTCGGTGCGGATGACCCTGCCCTTCTCCCGGTCCATGATGTGGTTTTCCCTTTTGCAGTGGTCAGTGATTGCTGATTTGTAATGTTCATGTTGTGCTTGTTCTTTTACTGCTCTGATTTTTCATTTTTTTGACAGGTAAGTCACACCCTCATGGAACATCAGCTGATAAAGACGGGTCTCAAGACACCATCATGCGACACTCTGAAGAAGGCGAAAGACTCGCCGAAACATGTCAGGTAAAAAATTAACCTAAAACATAATTGTCTGCTTTTAATGAATCAGTCAAATATCAATAATAAGAAGACAAAATGAACCTAATACAAATAAATGAATGCTTAATAACTCCCCTGCACATGCTCCTGAAAATCCAAACCTTCACCTGTAAATAAAACGTCCCGACCTGAAGACATCTTAATGTTATTATTTTGTTCTACACACAGCGCCGCCAAGTGGAATCAAAAATGTGTTTTTATTTTAATTTTCACATCCTGCACGGTGCCCTTTTGACAAATCCGACTGAAAATTAGTCAGAAAAGACTCAAGACAATGATCTTTCTCTCTGCCGAATTTTGTGACGTTTTGGCAAAAGGCGTGGCTATTACGGTGCTGAAAAGTCAGATTGTACTCTGTGGCAACAAAAGCTCCGGCAACATGACTCAGATGATCCTATCTTCTCGAAGTTGTACACATTTGAGGATACTTCAGCCCTGAAGACATCGACCAACTTATTTTTCATCGTAGTAGTAGCGCCACCAACTGGTAAAAGCTAATACAAGTTATTTTCTTGGATGTTTTTCTCCGTGCAACTCAACAAGGTCGCCCTCATATATGCTCGGATGACTGTTTCGGCCATGAGGATGTCACAATACGAAATTCGTCCTTTTTCGTGTACAGTTGTGGGAGTGGCATTGCACTGTTCGGCAATAAAACAACGCTGATTATGAGGTTCTAAATATGAACGACAACTCGTGAAACTTTACACACACATCAGGCCGAGCAAATTTATCAATATTTTATACGTTAGTTGTGCAGCTTTTTTGAAATGGCTCGCCATGGCCCTCGAGAAATGTTAAAAAAAGCAGCCCTGGTTGAGTGTTTCACCTCGCTTTTTGTAAATTTTATGGAGTACAGTGAACCCTCGGTAATCGCGGTTAATGGGGACAGAGACCACCCGCGAAAACTGAAAATCCGCGAAGTAGCGGCGCACCTTCAAAAATGCTTAAAAAAATATACAATATATATAATAAATATATAAATATATATATATATATATATATATATATATATATATATATATATATATATATACGGGGAGAGAGAGAGTGAAATTCATGTTATAACAAAAAAACCAAATTATTATTAAAACGTATTATTTTTTTATTCCCCAGCCATTCTTTTTGTATTTATTTAATTACTCCGACTTTTATCTGCTGGTACGCTGTCCGGTGTGCCCTGTGAAATGAAAGGTGGCATTCTTTATTCATTTATTTATTTATTCTTTTATACATTCATAACTGACAGCTTCGCGCTCCGCTCGTGCCCGGGCGGAAGAGGTGCTCCAATTCGGCTTAACTGTGACACACACCCGCCCTCCTCCCCCGGAGCTTCCATTCGGTTAAACTTAGGGGCCGCTTGGAACTGCCCGTGCCCGGCGAAGGTGCTCCTCTTCGGCTTACTGTGACGCGAGCATGCCCTCCTCCTCCGGAGCTTCCATTCGGTTAAACTTAGGGGCCGCTTGGAACCGCCCGTGCCCGGGGAAGGTGCTCCTCTTCGGCTTACTGTGACGCGAGCATGCCCTCTTCCTCCGGAGCTTCCATTCGGTTAAACTTAGGGGCCGCTTGGCACCGCCCGTGCCCGGGGAAGGTGCTCCTCTACGGCTTAACTGCCACGCACGCCGGCCGGAGCTCTGGTACGGTCCGAACCGCGCGAAACGTCGCCACCGATCGTGTCCGGGGGAACGTGCTCTTCTTCGTCCAATCTCCTCTTCGCCCACGCTCTTCTTCGGCGCACGCCGGCCGTTTAACCGCTCCAGCGCCCGTCGTGCCGCTCGGCGAATCTACAATGCCCCCGAATATTTTTTATACCCGCGAAGCACTGAACCCGCGAAAGGTGAACCGCGAAGTAGCGAGGGTTCACTGTATGTATAAGGCCAAGACCTACAAAAAAGTCTCTTGGAGCAATGAGCTAGGTTTTACAGGAAGTCGGCCATTTTGAATTTACTTAAAAGGGGGCGGGTCACCACAATGGACTTTGTGTAGAAATTATTATTGGGGCCCGAGCAGCGACCGCGGCGAGGTCCCTATTGTTTATGTAGAAATTATTATTAGGGCCCGAGCAGCGACCGCTACGAGGTCCCCATTGTTTTTGTGGAAATTATTATTATTATTATTATTAGGGCCCGAGCAGTGACCGCTGCGAGGTCCCTATTGTTTTTCTAGAAATTGTTATTAGGGCCCGAGCTGCGACGGCTGCGAGGTCCCTATTGTTTTTCTAGAAAATATTTTTACTTTTTTTATTATTATTATTATTATTATTATTAGGGCCTGAGCAGCGACCGCTGCGAAGTCCCTGTTGTTTTTGTAGAAATTATTATTATTATTATTTTTCCGATTGTTCGATCGCATTTTTGACCCCCGAAACATGCACAAAAACTCACCAAACTTGGCAGTCTCATCGGGCATGGCGAGAAATTTGATATTTTAACGTCTAATATGAACAGGAAGTGAGTTTTGAATTTTTGAGAGTCCGACTTTTGCCCTTTTTTGCATGTTTACTGGGGTCATTCTTTTGCACCCTGATCCTAAAGGCTTCATCTGATTGCCTTAAAATTTTGTCTGTAGCATCTTAAGACCTGGGACAAACACTGGGGCTAAAATCTTTTGTTTCCGAAATACTATATGACGGGGGCGGGGCTTCAAAGTTTTCACTTAAGATTTCCTTCGCCGCAATGGACAAAATGCTTAATAACTCTCCTGCACATGCTGCTAAAAATCCAAAACTTCACATGTACATAAAGAGTCGGTACCTGAAGACATCTATATGTTTATATTCTGTTATACACCTTGCGCCAATCAATATCATTTTTTACGTTTTGACATACTGCACGGTGCCCTTTTAACGAATCCGATTGAAAATTGGCGAGAAAAGACTCAAGACATTGATCTTACTCTATCCCTATTTTTGTGACTTTCCTTCGAAGGGCGTGGCTATTGCGGTGCCGCAGAGTCTGATTATTCTCCGTGGCAACAAAAGTTCCTGCAAAATGATTCAGATGATCCATCTTCTCGAAATTTTTTACATTTGAGGATATTCAGGCCCTGAAGACGGCTGCCAACTTATTTTTGATCGCAGTGGTAGCGCCACCAACTGGTAAAACAAATACAAATTATTTTCGTTGATGTTTTTCTCCGGGCAGGTTCACAAAATCTACCTTATATTTGCTCGGATTAGTGTTTAGGCCTTGAGGATGTCACAATACGAAAGTCTTTCGCCTTCTTCAGAGTGTCACATGATGGTGTCTTGTGACCCGTCTTTATCAGCTGATGTTCCATGAGGGCGTGACTTACCTGTCACAAGAATGAAGGCAAGTCACACCCCCCGCTGTCCGTTCACTCCGCCAAGATGCTGCTCCAGGTGGTAGAGAGGATGAAGGCTCCCTTGTCTCTGTTCATGGTTTTTATGCCTCGCTTGCAGATCTCAATGGCCTCTCTGATCCAGCGCTGTTGTTTGTTCTCTTCGGTGCGGATGACCCTGCCCTTCGCCCGGTCCATGATATGGTTTTCCCTTCTGCAGTGGTCAGTGATTGCTGATTTGTAATATTCATGTTGTGCTTGTTCTTTTACTGCTATGATTTTTCATTTTTTTGACAGGTAATTCACACCCTCATGGAACATAAGCTGATAAAGACGGGTCTCAAGACACCATCATGCGACACTCTGAAGAAGGCGAAAGACTCGCCGAAACATGTCAGGTAAAACATTTACCTAAAACATAATTGTCTGCTTTTAATGAATCTGTCAAATATCAATAATAAGAAGACAAAATGAACCTCATACAAATAAATGAATGCTTAATAACTCCCCTGCACATGCTCCTAATAATCCAAACCTTCACCTGTCAATAAAATGTCCCGACCTGAAGACATCTTAATGTTATTATTTTGTTATACACACAGCGCCGCCAAGTGGAATCAAAAATTTGTTTTTATTTTAATTTCCACGTACTGCACGGTGCCCTTTTGACGAATCCGACTGAAAATTAGTCAGAAAAGACTCAAGACAATGATCTTACTCTCTGCCGAATTTTGTGACGTTTTGGCAAAAGGCGTGGCTATTACGGTGCTGAAAAGTCCGATTGTACTCTGTGGCAACAAAAGCTCCGGCAACATGACTCAGATGATCCTATCTTCTCGAAGTTGTACACATTTGAGGATACTTCAGCCCTGAAGACATCTACCAACTTATTTTTCATCGTAGTAGTAGCGCCACCAACTGGTAAAAGCTAATACAAGTTATTTTCTTGGATGTTTTTCTCCGTGCAACTCAACAAGGTCGCCCTCATATATGCTCCGAGGACTGTTTCGGCCATGAGGATGTCACAATACGAAATTCATCCTTTTTCGTGAAAAGTTGTGGGAGTGGCATTGCACTGTTTGGCAATAAAACAACGCTGATTATGAGGTTCTAAATATGAACGACAACTCGTGAAACTTGACACACACATCAGGCAGAGCAAATTTATCAATATTTTATACGTTAGTTGTGCAGCTTTTTTGAAATGGCTCGCCATGGCCCTCGAGAAATGTTCAAAAAAGCAGCCCTGGTTGAGTGTTTCACCTCGCTTTTTGTAAATTTTATGGAGTACAGTGAACCCTCGGTTATCGCGGTTAATGGGGACCGAGACCACCCGCGGAAACTGAAAATCCGCGAAGTAGCGGCGCACCTTCAAAAATGCTTAAAAGAAAATACAATATATATAATAAATATATATATATATATATATATATATATACGGGGAGAGAGAGAGAGAGAGAGAGAGTGAAATTCATGTTATAACAAAAAAAACAAATTATTATTAAAACGTATTATTTTTTTATTCCCCAGCCATTCTTTTTGTATTTATTTAATTACTCCGACTTTTACCAGCTGGTACGCCGTCCGGTGTTCCCTGTGAAATGAAAGGTGGCATTCTTTAATTATTTATTTATTTATTCATTTATTCATTCATAACTGACAGCTTCGCGCTCCGTTCGTGTCCGGGCGGAAGAGGTGTTCCAATTCGGCTTAACTGTGACACACGCCCGCCCTCCTCCCCCGGAGCTTCCATTCGGTTAAACTTAGGGGCCGCTTGGCACCGCCCGTGCCCGGGGAAGGTGCTCCTCTTCGGCTTACTGTGACGCGAGCATGCCCGCCTCCTCCGGAGCTTCCATTCGGTTAAACTTAGGGGCCGCTTGGAACCGCCCGTGCCCGGCAAAGGTGCTCCTCTTCGGCTTACTGTGACGCGAGCATGCCCTCCTCCTCCGGAGCTTCCATTTGGTTAAACTTAGGGGCCGCTTGGAACCGCCCGTGCCTGGGGAAGGTGCTCCTCTTCGGCTTACTGTGACGCGAGCATGCCCTCCTCCTCCGGAGCTTCCATTCGGTTAAACTTAGGGGCCGCTTGGCACCGCCCGTGCCCGGGGACGGTGCTCCTCTACGGCTTAACTGCCACGCACGCCGGCCGGAGCCTTGGTACGGTCCGAACCGCGCGAAACGTCGCCACCGATCGTGTCCGGGGGAACGTGCTCTTCTTCGTCCACTCTCCTCTTCGCCCACGCTCTTCTCCGGCGCACGCCGGCCGTCTAACCGCTCCAGCGCCCGTCGTGCCGCTCGGCGAAACTACAATGCCCCCGAATATTTTTTATACCCGCGAAGCACTGAACCCGCGAAAGGTGAACCGCGAAGTAGCGAGGGTTCACTGTATGTATAAGACCAAGACCTACAAAAAAGTCTCTTGAAGCAATGAGCTAGGTTTTACAGGAAGTCGGCCATTTTGAATTTACTTAAAAGGGGCGGGTCACCACAATGGACTTTGTGTAGAAATTATTATTGGGGCCCGAGCAGCGACCGCGGCGAGGTCCCTATTGTTTATGTAGAAATTATTATTAGGGCCCGAGCAGCGACCGCTACGAGGTCCCCATTGTTTTTGTGGAAATTATTATTATTATTATTATTAGGGCCCGAGCAGTGACCGCTGCGAGGTCCCTATTGTTTTTCTAGAAATTGTTATTAGGGCCCGAGCTGCGACGGCTGCGAGGTCCCTATTGTTTTTGTAGAAAATATCATTACTTTTATTATTATTATTATTATTATTATTAGGGCCTGAGCAGCGACCGCTGCGAAGTCCCTGTTGTTTTTGTAGAAATTATTATTATTATTATTTTTCCGATTGTACGATCGCATTTTTGACCCCGAAACATGCACAAAAACTCACCAAACTTGGCAGTCTCATCGGGCATGGCGAGAAATTTGATATTTTAACGTCTAATATGAACAGGAAGTGAGTTATGAATTTTTGAAAGTCCGACTTTTGCCCTTTTTTGCATGTTTACAGGGGTCATTCTTTTGCACCCTGATCCTAAAGGCTTCATCTGATTGCCTTAAAATTCTGTCTGTAGCATCTTAAGACCTGGGACAAACACTGGGGCTAAAATCTTTTGTTTCCGAAATACTATATGACGGGGGCGGGGCTTCAAAGTTTTCACTTAAGATTTCCTTCGCCGCAATGGACAAAATGCTTAATAACTCTCCTGCACATGCTGCTAAAAATCCAAAACTTCACATGTACATAAAGAGTCGGTACCTGAAGACATCTATATGTTTATATTCTGTTATACACCTTGCGCCAATCAATAACATTTTTTACATTTTGACGTACTGCACGGTGCCCTTTTAACGAATCCGATTGAAAATTGGCTAGAAAAGACTCAAGACATTGATCTTACTCTATCCCTATTTTTGTGACTTTCCTTCGAAGGGCGTGGCTATTGCGGTGCCGCAGAGTCTGATTATTCTCCGTGGCAACAAAAGTTCCTGCAAAATGATTCAGATGATCCATCTTCTCGAAATTTTTCACATTTGAGGATATTCAGGCCCTGAAGACGGCTGCCAACTTATTTTTGATCGCAGTGGTAGCGCCACCAACTGGTTAAAACAAATACAAATTATTTTCGTTGATGTTTTTCTCCGGGCAGGTTCACAAAATCTACCTTATATTTGCTCGGATGAGTGTTTAGGCCTTGAGGATGTCACAATACGAAAGTCTTTCGCCTTCTTCAGAGTGTCACATGATGGTGTCTTGTGACCCGTCTTTATCAGCTGATGTTCCATGAGGGCGTGACTTACCTGTCACAAGAATGAAGGCAAGTCACACCCCCCGCTGTCCGTTCACTCCGCCAAGATGCTGCTCTAGGTGGTAGAGAGGATGAAGGCTCCCTTGTCTCTGTTCATGGTTTTTATGCCTCGCTTGCAGATCTCAATGGCCTCTCTGATCCAGCGCTGTTGTTTGTTCTCTTCGGTGCGGATGACCCTGCCCTTCTCCCGGTCCATGATGTGGTTTTCCCTTTTGCAGTGGTCAGTGATTGCTGATTTGTAATGTTCATGTTGTGCTTGTTCTTTTACTGCTCTGATTTTTCATTTTTTTGACAGGTAAGTCACACCCTCATGGAACATCAGCTGATAAAGACGGGTCTCAAGACACCATCATGCGACACTCTGAAGAAGGCGAAAGACTCGCCGAAACATGTCAGGTAAAAAATTAACCTAAAACATAATTGTCTGCTTTTAATGAATCAGTCAAATATCAATAATAAGAAGACAAAATGAACCTAATACAAATAAATGAATGCTTAATAACTCCCCTGCACATGCTCCTGAAAATCCAAACCTTCACCTGTAAATAAAACGTCCCGACCTGAAGACATCTTAATGTTATTATTTTGTTCTACACACAGCGCCGCCAAGTGGAATCAAAAATGTGTTTTTATTTTAATTTTCACATCCTGCACGGTGCCCTTTTGACAAATCCGACTGAAAATTAGTCAGAAAAGACTCAAGACAATGATCTTTCTCTCTGCCGAATTTTGTGACGTTTTGGCAAAAGGCGTGGCTATTACGGTGCTGAAAAGTCAGATTGTACTCTGTGGCAACAAAAGCTCCGGCAACATGACTCAGATGATCCTATCTTCTCGAAGTTGTACACATTTGAGGATACTTCAGCCCTGAAGACATCGACCAACTTATTTTTCATCGTAGTAGTAGCGCCACCAACTGGTAAAAGCTAATACAAGTTATTTTCTTGGATGTTTTTCTCCGTGCAACTCAACAAGGTCGCCCTCATATATGCTCGGATGACTGTTTCGGCCATGAGGATGTCACAATACGAAATTCGTCCTTTTTCGTGTACAGTTGTGGGAGTGGCATTGCACTGTTCGGCAATAAAACAACGCTGATTATGAGGTTCTAAATATGAACGACAACTCGTGAAACTTTACACACACATCAGGCCGAGCAAATTTATCAATATTTTATACGTTAGTTGTGCAGCTTTTTTGAAATGGCTCGCCATGGCCCTCGAGAAATGTTAAAAAAAGCAGCCCTGGTTGAGTGTTTCACCTCGCTTTTTGTAAATTTTATGGAGTACAGTGAACCCTCGGTAATCGCGGTTAATGGGGACAGAGACCACCCGCGAAAACTGAAAATCCGCGAAGTAGCGGCGCACCTTCAAAAATGCTTAAAAAAATATACAATATATATAATAAATATATAAATATATATATATATATATATATATATATATATATATATATATATATACGGGGAGAGAGAGAGTGAAATTCATGTTATAACAAAAAAACCAAATTATTATTAAAACGTATTATTTTTTTATTCCCCAGCCATTCTTTTTGTATTTATTTAATTACTCCGACTTTTATCTGCTGGTACGCTGTCCGGTGTGCCCTGTGAAATGAAAGGTGGCATTCTTTATTCATTTATTTATTTATTCTTTTATACATTCATAACTGACAGCTTCGCGCTCCGCTCGTGCCCGGGCGGAAGAGGTGCTCCAATTCGGCTTAACTGTGACACACACCCGCCCTCCTCCCCCGGAGCTTCCATTCGGTTAAACTTAGGGGCCGCTTGGAACTGCCCGTGCCCGGCGAAGGTGCTCCTCTTCGGCTTACTGTGACGCGAGCATGCCCTCCTCCTCCGGAGCTTCCATTCGGTTAAACTTAGGGGCCGCTTGGAACCGCCCGTGCCCGGGGAAGGTGCTCCTCTTCGGCTTACTGTGACGCGAGCATGCCCTCTTCCTCCGGAGCTTCCATTCGGTTAAACTTAGGGGCCGCTTGGCACCGCCCGTGCCCGGGGAAGGTGCTCCTCTACGGCTTAACTGCCACGCACGCCGGCCGGAGCTCTGGTACGGTCCGAACCGCGCGAAACGTCGCCACCGATCGTGTCCGGGGGAACGTGCTCTTCTTCGTCCAATCTCCTCTTCGCCCACGCTCTTCTTCGGCGCACGCCGGCCGTTTAACCGCTCCAGCGCCCGTCGTGCCGCTCGGCGAATCTACAATGCCCCCGAATATTTTTTATACCCGCGAAGCACTGAACCCGCGAAAGGTGAACCGCGAAGTAGCGAGGGTTCACTGTATGTATAAGGCCAAGACCTACAAAAAAGTCTCTTGGAGCAATGAGCTAGGTTTTACAGGAAGTCGGCCATTTTGAATTTACTTAAAAGGGGGCGGGTCACCACAATGGACTTTGTGTAGAAATTATTATTGGGGCCCGAGCAGCGACCGCGGCGAGGTCCCTATTGTTTATGTAGAAATTATTATTAGGGCCCGAGCAGCGACCGCTACGAGGTCCCCATTGTTTTTGTGGAAATTATTATTATTATTATTATTAGGGCCCGAGCAGTGACCGCTGCGAGGTCCCTATTGTTTTTCTAGAAATTGTTATTAGGGCCCGAGCTGCGACGGCTGCGAGGTCCCTATTGTTTTTCTAGAAAATATTTTTACTTTTTTTATTATTATTATTATTATTATTATTAGGGCCTGAGCAGCGACCGCTGCGAAGTCCCTGTTGTTTTTGTAGAAATTATTATTATTATTATTTTTCCGATTGTTCGATCGCATTTTTGACCCCCGAAACATGCACAAAAACTCACCAAACTTGGCAGTCTCATCGGGCATGGCGAGAAATTTGATATTTTAACGTCTAATATGAACAGGAAGTGAGTTTTGAATTTTTGAGAGTCCGACTTTTGCCCTTTTTTGCATGTTTACTGGGGTCATTCTTTTGCACCCTGATCCTAAAGGCTTCATCTGATTGCCTTAAAATTTTGTCTGTAGCATCTTAAGACCTGGGACAAACACTGGGGCTAAAATCTTTTGTTTCCGAAATACTATATGACGGGGGCGGGGCTTCAAAGTTTTCACTTAAGATTTCCTTCGCCGCAATGGACAAAATGCTTAATAACTCTCCTGCACATGCTGCTAAAAATCCAAAACTTCACATGTACATAAAGAGTCGGTACCTGAAGACATCTATATGTTTATATTCTGTTATACACCTTGCGCCAATCAATATCATTTTTTACGTTTTGACATACTGCACGGTGCCCTTTTAACGAATCCGATTGAAAATTGGCGAGAAAAGACTCAAGACATTGATCTTACTCTATCCCTATTTTTGTGACTTTCCTTCGAAGGGCGTGGCTATTGCGGTGCCGCAGAGTCTGATTATTCTCCGTGGCAACAAAAGTTCCTGCAAAATGATTCAGATGATCCATCTTCTCGAAATTTTTTACATTTGAGGATATTCAGGCCCTGAAGACGGCTGCCAACTTATTTTTGATCGCAGTGGTAGCGCCACCAACTGGTAAAACAAATACAAATTATTTTCGTTGATGTTTTTCTCCGGGCAGGTTCACAAAATCTACCTTATATTTGCTCGGATTAGTGTTTAGGCCTTGAGGATGTCACAATACGAAAGTCTTTCGCCTTCTTCAGAGTGTCACATGATGGTGTCTTGTGACCCGTCTTTATCAGCTGATGTTCCATGAGGGCGTGACTTACCTGTCACAAGAATGAAGGCAAGTCACACCCCCCGCTGTCCGTTCACTCCGCCAAGATGCTGCTCCAGGTGGTAGAGAGGATGAAGGCTCCCTTGTCTCTGTTCATGGTTTTTATGCCTCGCTTGCAGATCTCAATGGCCTCTCTGATCCAGCGCTGTTGTTTGTTCTCTTCGGTGCGGATGACCCTGCCCTTCGCCCGGTCCATGATATGGTTTTCCCTTCTGCAGTGGTCAGTGATTGCTGATTTGTAATATTCATGTTGTGCTTGTTCTTTTACTGCTATGATTTTTCATTTTTTTGACAGGTAATTCACACCCTCATGGAACATAAGCTGATAAAGACGGGTCTCAAGACACCATCATGCGACACTCTGAAGAAGGCGAAAGACTCGCCGAAACATGTCAGGTAAAACATTTACCTAAAACATAATTGTCTGCTTTTAATGAATCTGTCAAATATCAATAATAAGAAGACAAAATGAACCTCATACAAATAAATGAATGCTTAATAACTCCCCTGCACATGCTCCTAATAATCCAAACCTTCACCTGTCAATAAAATGTCCCGACCTGAAGACATCTTAATGTTATTATTTTGTTATACACACAGCGCCGCCAAGTGGAATCAAAAATTTGTTTTTATTTTAATTTCCACGTACTGCACGGTGCCCTTTTGACGAATCCGACTGAAAATTAGTCAGAAAAGACTCAAGACAATGATCTTACTCTCTGCCGAATTTTGTGACGTTTTGGCAAAAGGCGTGGCTATTACGGTGCTGAAAAGTCCGATTGTACTCTGTGGCAACAAAAGCTCCGGCAACATGACTCAGATGATCCTATCTTCTCGAAGTTGTACACATTTGAGGATACTTCAGCCCTGAAGACATCTACCAACTTATTTTTCATCGTAGTAGTAGCGCCACCAACTGGTAAAAGCTAATACAAGTTATTTTCTTGGATGTTTTTCTCCGTGCAACTCAACAAGGTCGCCCTCATATATGCTCCGAGGACTGTTTCGGCCATGAGGATGTCACAATACGAAATTCATCCTTTTTCGTGAAAAGTTGTGGGAGTGGCATTGCACTGTTTGGCAATAAAACAACGCTGATTATGAGGTTCTAAATATGAACGACAACTCGTGAAACTTGACACACACATCAGGCAGAGCAAATTTATCAATATTTTATACGTTAGTTGTGCAGCTTTTTTGAAATGGCTCGCCATGGCCCTCGAGAAATGTTCAAAAAAGCAGCCCTGGTTGAGTGTTTCACCTCGCTTTTTGTAAATTTTATGGAGTACAGTGAACCCTCGGTTATCGCGGTTAATGGGGACCGAGACCACCCGCGGAAACTGAAAATCCGCGAAGTAGCGGCGCACCTTCAAAAATGCTTAAAAGAAAATACAATATATATAATAAATTGTTAGGGATGTTTCTATCAAAACAAGCCTGAACAAATGAATCAACCAGCCAAGATTGTCTGTCATTTACGCGCGGGGCAGCCCTCGAACTCCGAGGCGAAGCCAGCGTGTTCGACTGCACACATGGTTTTTATTTGCATCAGCATAAGCAATTTGAATATGCAATACATACAGAATGGGAAACTTGACATTTGACTCCATCACACTCTTCCAGCCTATTCTAATGGTTTCAGATTACAAGACATCTTTTGGTGTATGGTGTATTTTCACAAGGCCTGACACATACAAGTTATCTCTCTGGCCATGACGATATTGTTGCTTTAGAGGTACCAAGCCTTGTGCTGAACCTCCCCAAGTCATAAGTTACGGCCTTAGAAGCGAGTGAGTCTCTCTTTATCTGCTAAGGGTCTAAGAGGTCATCAACACCTCAAGGGAGGTGTTCACAGAAAAGGGCTCTGGCGTTGGGGAGTCACATTCGCGAGGAGCCGTACCTGGCACCCATAGGACAGTTCAATTTGAGGCCAGAAAGATACGAATGCATGTGCAACAAAGGGGGCCTGTAAGATTAGTTATAGTTTGAAACTTGCTAAGATGACAAACTAAACAACAAAACTAACAGATGAACATACAAACTTAAATTTCTTTAACATATCCCTCCTGTTTATCAAGTTTCAAATCTCATCATCAAAGGCTGTCGCTTGAGGGGGGAGAAAAACTACCCAAAAACTCAAAAATTCTTGGAGAAAAGGGTAGAAACCCATGCCCCAAACGAGAAGCCCAAAAAAATAATAACAATTAAAAGATAATAAAGCAAAGCTAAAGCTGTTTTTGGTCCAATACATGTATGTACAAAATAAACCCAGAACATCAAACATTCACAACTGCAACGCTTTTCTGTGAAGTCATCAAAAAGGGTTCACATATCAGTAAAGTCCTCATCATTTTCGGAGTCAGTATACATAGGTTGGTGTTCGGACAGGGCTACAGAAACCTGAGCAGCTACCTTCAATTCCATAGTATTCATGACTTTGGAAATACAAATTTTATTATGCCAATTTAGTGCTCCTTGATTTCTTTTTATTTTTTATCAGTAATCACCATCAACAGAAGTGATATAATTTGACCAGGACCTCCAATTTATATTGTCGCCATGAGCACTCATTAGATAAAACCAATAACCTCGCCACTGACTCATGTCAGTTATTTCGGTATATTGTTCTTCTAGTGTAACCCTTCCTGAATAATCTGGTATTGCTGAGACTTTTTCAAACTGGGTTCGGCGGGCCTGCAATTGATTCAGAGGAATGGTAATGGCATACTCTTGTGAAAGAGAGGTTACATTAATCAGTGTCCCTGAGTCTTTTGTCAGAAGCTGCAGGTTTTTCGACATGAGTGTAGACAGCAGTCTGCGGCTGTGCAACTTGGATGCGTCGATGTCGTCCTGGTCTCGAGGTCGTGCGCTGATTTCCACCAGGCACAGCCCTGCAAGAAAGTAGATGATGCATCTGGTCGACAGGGGTGTGCCCAGTCGCCGTTCGGCGGCTCGCTCCATCTTTCCGAGAGGGGTGTGTTTGCCACGGAAAACCCTCTTTCCAACTGTGGTCTTTCGTCGGTACACTGAGAGTGTACGTGGTGGAGATCCTATTCGGAGGGACCAGCGTCGCTCGGCCTGTCAGCAGGGAACCGGAGAAGCTTGCACTGCGACTGGTGGATCCAGCCGCCACGCCCCTCAACTTTTGCTGCCGTCGGGGTCACTGCAATCACCTGATGAGGGCCGTCCCAGCGTTCACTGTCCCAACGAGGTCGTTTCAGCACCTTGAGGAAGAGTTGGTCTCCCACATGGACGTGGTTTTTCTGTGGATCAAAACACACTGGCCAGTAATTGTGGTCAAACATGTCTTTCATGTGGACTGGGACAGATGTGCCAGTCGCTGGTGGTTCTGGTGAACCTGAGAGTCTATGTGTGAGGCCATATAGGATAAAAAGGGGATAGTGTCCTTCCTTCGGCTGTCACTATCCTCATTGCTGTGATTGAAACACAGTCTGGCCATTGTCTCTTTTTTTTTTTCCTTTGTCTTGATAAGTCAGTTCCATTCGTGCGTTCCACAAGTCCTGCAGACTGTATGCAAAATGACGCTTTGAGTCAATTTTGCAACAACTGTCCCACTTGTTACAAACATTATTCACAAAATGCATCATTTTCACTTTAAATCACTCTTGAAATTCCAAATGTCAGGATAATTCGATTACACAACACTTTTTCCAACTGTTTTAACATCATCATGTGTTGTTGGAAACAACGTAATCCATTTTGAAAACACATTAATTATAACCAAACAATATTGCAACCCAAACAACTAACACTTTGTCTAAAAAAAAGTTTTTTGTTGAAAAGTCTATATGTGGGAACAATTTCATATCATACTTCCGCCTGTTGACACACGACTATCTGCTCGTGTGTCAATCATCTTATTCCTCTAATCAATGAATTAGGCAGCCAGGATTTGCCATCTGCCAATTTGCTGATCCTGTCCTCAGCAATGTTTGCACCTTTGTTTTCTCCCAACGTGTGCATTCAATTAGTGGTGTATTTTTTCCTGGCGTGAGATCAAATTGTCAAGTTGATTTGCTGTGTGTGTGTGTGTGTGTGTGTGCATTACCCCTTGCTGCATTGTCAGCGAGGCAGTATTCAATTGTAATCGTGTCATTTTCTGTTCAGAGAATTTTGCGTTTACAAATACTTATTTAGACGTGCTTTATGCACAACTTTTCTTTCATCTTCTGTGATTTTTTTTTTTTAAAGCGCCGTTTGCCCAATGTCGACAGAACACATAAACATTTGTCAGTCCACATTGTAACCATACAACTCATACAAAATGGAAAACCCCAAATCTTAATTAGCTCACAACCGCCTACGCTCTTCCTGCTTATCCGAACAATTTCTCTTTTACAAGTTATCTGCTGGTATCAGACTACTAATACTCCCATCGCATAAAAGTCAGCGTGATTTCTTCCTACAACCTTGGTTCTCAGTCACTTTCTTATCAGTCTGAAAGCGCACCTGGTCTGTGTTACAAGTCTGATTTCCTCCAGTCGGGAGGAAAAAGGAAAAAGAATGTAAAAAAAAAACAAAAGGTCAAGTCGGGGGTTCGTGATAATTTGGAGCGGCTCCACAGTCGTGTGATGCCTTCTAATGGTGCGGAAAACAAAATGACGCTGGGCTGAAATGCATCGCACCTTATTAGCGTAATATCCCTGTGACAATTAAGTCGCTGTGCAATGTGAATGTCGTGTGATGGAATGTCATTTTTTTTATTCCTTAAAGCAGCAGTGAAAACTGCTTGATCCCATTGTTGTGACTAATATGCAAGTGATTTCATGAGCCCTGCGCGTCTGCAGCCACACAAGGTCATGAAACCATTTTTGAAGTCACTGTTTGCTCAAATGGCTCATAGTAATTTGGTAGTGCTAATACATCTTAATCAATGAGTTCACGCTTGACAAGTTCAAAAGCTTGTCAGCCTCAAGTGTTCAAACATTTTTTTTTCTTCTCAAATGTCATTGGCTTGTCATAAATGATGTCCAGCAATGGTCGTGTGATTTCTCAGTAATTCGCAATCCATGCCTGGCAATAGTTGCATACACCTATAAAGGTCATTATTTACTTCTTTGTTATTGGTTTTAGGGCTCGGGCAACGACTTCTTTTTCCTTGTCCCCAAAAATGCGCCCCTTTTCAGTTAAAATGCGGCCTAAATATGTGACTTCCTTTTTTAACAGCTGCATCTTATCTTTAGTTCAGATTATATCGTCGGTTCAATTTGATGACACATTAAGTAATTCTTGTGGTCAAACGTATGTTTAATATCTTCCTCGATGTCTTCCCCGCTGTCATTGTCAGAGGAGGAATCCAGAGGTTTGGACATTAACTCGCAGTCCGAAGCCCCTCTGGGGTCCCGGCCTAGTCATTCATCATCAGGTGACTCGTCAACACGGCGTCGACTAGGCTTAACTTTTCCCCCACAATGACGAGCAAGATGACCTTTTTTTCCGCAATTGAAACACTTGCCTTCCTTGAACCACTGTTGATGTTTGGGTGACAATTTGGACAAGTCAACTGGACTTCTTTTTTTGTATTTTTGTCCACGTAATTCTTCTTTGTTATCACGACTCGCTCCCGAAAAATTTATGTTTTTATCAAGACGTTCAGTTTTTTTCTTTTCCTGTTCGACACGTTCATTATTTTCTGCATAATTTAGGATTTTCTTTTCCATTTTACAAGCTGGCCAATTTAAATTATGTTGTTCTATTCGAAAAACCTGTGATTTTCTTTTCCTTTTTCACCTAATCACAAATTTCTTATCACAAAAGTGAACTTGTTAATTCTATTTTATTTCCAATTTTTCCGAATCTTTTGACTCATTTCACTTTAACCAATTTTACCTTAAAGTGGACAAGTGCCCATTACTGTTATTGTAGTTTCTAATTCCTTCTATGCTTTAATGAAATTTATAGCCCTTCTAACTAAATTTCCATCTTTTTTCCTGTGTCATTTTCCATTTCTGTTCTACTTTGATCCAAAAATTATCAACTGAAATATGAAATATAAACTCTTTCTTCAATTCACCAAAAAGCAGGATCTAATTTCTATCCTCCTTCTCTCATTCAAATGACACAGCCTTCAATCACTAAACTCTCTCTCTCTTTCCTTCTCCGCACCTGGGACCTCTCCACAGGCTGCTCCTTCTGCACGCCCCTGATTTATGACCACCCCTCCTCTTTGCCTCCTGCAAAGGCTTTTCTTCTCCCAATTTCCAAATTCACTGTAGTTTTTCCACAACCACTCAAAGCTACCAACGTGTTGAATTAAAAATTTCAAAATCAGGAAACACCTATGCTTTTGCAAAGATTCCTCATGTTCACTTTCAAAACCTTCATTCAGTCTTTCATAACACCTACTTCTCTCCTTCAACTCATGCAACCAACTCAGTGTTCTGCGTACCTCAACCACATAGGCTCTAATTTTGTTACTCTCTACAGTTTTCCACTTGCAAATCTGACTATGACACACATTAATTGTTCATATCCCTTCTCTACACATTCTTTTTCTTTTCTTATTAACTTCCAATCTCTACACTGCAAAGTTTCCCTGGACTTTACTATACTACCTAATACCTCAATTTTAGAAAATTGGACCAGTTTGTCAACACCTAGGGTGTTCTAAAAACTGGTTTCTCATCAGTAGGACAGCAACTCAATTTTCCTGTTGTGGCAATTCTCACTTCAACTTTTTCAGGTGGAGATTTCTTGTCTATTACATCCACAACAGTCCGCTGTTTATAATCCTACTGTATTACATGGGATAAAATACCAAATGGTATTTGTAATCCCCAATCACACCATTCACTCACTTTGCATACAGTTTTTTCGCAAACCTCCGCAAACAAAATGATCTACTCACCCCACACACTCGCACACACTCCAGCTCACTGACTCAACCCCCACCCTTTCTCTTCTTTGTTCTCACACACACACATAGTCAGACACAGACATATACACGGGCCCACAAAACAACACACACAGTTCTCAACATTGAACAGCTACAAACGAGAAGCTAATCAATAATTTTCAATTTCAGCTAACCTACATTTTTCCTTTATTTCAAATTCGGAAGGTTGACAGTTAATTTCCTTCATCAATTTTGCCGCCATTTCTGACAGTCTTAATTGTTATGGTGTCTAGTTATGGTTCCTCAGTGTTGAGAAAAATTCAAATTGCCTGACTTTGGGTTGAATACCAAGCTTCTACTCCCAATTTGGAGCGGGTATTCCTGGGTGTTTTTACTCACAACCCTCGGTCAGTTTTAGTTTTCTCAAACGTTGGACATTCATACAATGCACATACACACTCACAGATTGATCATTTCTGTGTCTGTGAAAATAGATAAACTATTTTCGTCTTCTATAAATAAACGTTGTACTATCACTTCCAAATATAGTAATAATTACATCTGTACTCTACCAGAAATAAGAACCCCTAAATCTGCCTTCCAGACAAAACAACAGTTAATTCTGTACTATCCGAGCAGATATAATCAACTACACTTGTACTCTCTACCAGACAAGGAATGCCTTAATCTGCCTTCCAGAAAAAAACAACAGTTAATTCTGTACTACCCGAGTCTTCCAACAAGCCTTCCAAAATAGCAAAGTTAAATCTGTATTTCTTCCAGAAAATAACGAAGCTAAGATGTACTATCTCTTCGGGTAAAGGAACTCCCTGAAACCCTACTATCCTTCAAAAACCCAAAAACTAAAGTTTTTTACTATCTGTTGTATACAACCACTGACCTGTGACAATCTCTCCGCTGGTCGAGACACTCGCGGTTCGTGGATGAAGTCTGTGTTCTCTCCGGTGGAGGATGGCCGAGGACTGGCCTCCTGGAAGAGAGGACTTTTCACGATGGCGCCGTTTTCAGTCGTCGTCAATCGTCCACCGCAGATCACACGTTTTCATCCGGCATTCGAAGGACCAAGTAATGTTAGGGATGTTTCTATCAAAACAAGCCTGAACAAATGAATCAACCAGCCAAGATTGTCTGTCATTTACGCGCGGGGCAGCCCTCGAACTCCGAGGCGAAGCCAGCGTGTTCGACTGCACACATGGTTTTTATTTGCATCAGCATAAGCAATTTGAATATGCAATACATACAGAATGGGAAACTTGACATTTGACTCCATCACACTCTTCCAGCCTATTCTAATGGTTTCAGATTACAAGACATCTTTTGGTGTATGGTGTATTTTCACAAGGCCTGACACATACAAGTTATCTCTCTGGCCATGACGATATTGTTGCTTTAGAGGTACCAAGCCTTGTGCTGAACCTCCCCAAGTCATAAGTTACGGCCTTAGAAGCGAGTGAGTCTCTCTTTATCTGCTAAGGGTCTAAGAGGTCATCAACACCTCAAGGGAGGTGTTCACAGAAAAGGGCTCTGGCGTTGGGGAGTCACATTCGCGAGGAGCCGTACCTGGCACCCATAGGACAGTTCAATTTGAGGCCAGAAAGATACGAATGCATGTGCAACAAAGGGGGCCTGTAAGATTAGTTATAGTTTGAAACTTGCTAAGATGACAAACTAAACAACAAAACTAACAGATGAACATACAAACTTAAATTTCTTTAACATAAATATATATATATATATATATATATATATACGGGGAGAGAGAGAGAGAGAGAGAGAGTGAAATTCATGTTATAACAAAAAAACCAAATTATTATTAAAACGTATTATTTTTTTATTCCCCAGCCATTCTTTTTGTATTTATTTAATTACTCCGACTTTTACCAGCTGGTACGCCGTCCGGTGTTCCCTGTGAAATGAAAGGTGGCATTCTTTAATTATTTATTTATTTATTCATTTATTCATTCATAACTGACAGCTTCGCGCTCCGTTCGTGTCCGGGCGGAAGAGGTGTTCCAATTCGGCTTAACTGTGACACACGCCCGCCCTCCTCCCCCGGAGCTTCCATTCGGTTAAACTTAGGGGCCGCTTGGCACCGCCCGTGCCCGGGGAAGGTGCTCCTCTTCGGCTTACTGTGACGCGAGCATGCCCGCCTCCTCCGGAGCTTCCATTCGGTTAAACTTAGGGGCCGCTTGGAACCGCCCGTGCCCGGCAAAGGTGCTCCTCTTCGGCTTACTGTGACGCGAGCATGCCCTCCTCCTCCGGAGCTTCCATTTGGTTAAACTTAGGGGCCGCTTGGAACCGCCCGTGCCTGGGGAAGGTGCTCCTCTTCGGCTTACTGTGACGCGAGCATGCCCTCCTCCTCCGGAGCTTCCATTCGGTTAAACTTAGGGGCCGCTTGGCACCGCCCGTGCCCGGGGACGGTGCTCCTCTACGGCTTAACTGCCACGCACGCCGGCCGGAGCCTTGGTACGGTCCGAACCGCGCGAAACGTCGCCACCGATCGTGTCCGGGGGAACGTGCTCTTCTTCGTCCACTCTCCTCTTCGCCCACGCTCTTCTCCGGCGCACGCCGGCCGTCTAACCGCTCCAGCGCCCGTCGTGCCGCTCGGCGAAACTACAATGCCCCCGAATATTTTTTATACCCGCGAAGCACTGAACCCGCGAAAGGTGAACCGCGAAGTAGCGAGGGTTCACTGTATGTATAAGACCAAGACCTACAAAAAAGTCTCTTGAAGCAATGAGCTAGGTTTTACAGGAAGTCGGCCATTTTGAATTTACTTAAAAGGGGCGGGTCACCACAATGGACTTTGTGTAGAAATTATTATTGGGGCCCGAGCAGCGACCGCGGCGAGGTCCCTATTGTTTATGTAGAAATTATTATTAGGGCCCGAGCAGCGACCGCTACGAGGTCCCCATTGTTTTTGTGGAAATTATTATTATTATTATTATTAGGGCCCGAGCAGTGACCGCTGCGAGGTCCCTATTGTTTTTCTAGAAATTGTTATTAGGGCCCGAGCTGCGACGGCTGCGAGGTCCCTATTGTTTTTGTAGAAAATATCATTACTTTTATTATTATTATTATTATTATTATTAGGGCCTGAGCAGCGACCGCTGCGAAGTCCCTGTTGTTTTTGTAGAAATTATTATTATTATTATTTTTCCGATTGTACGATCGCATTTTTGACCCCGAAACATGCACAAAAACTCACCAAACTTGGCAGTCTCATCGGGCATGGCGAGAAATTTGATATTTTAACGTCTAATATGAACAGGAAGTGAGTTATGAATTTTTGAAAGTCCGACTTTTGCCCTTTTTTGCATGTTTACAGGGGTCATTCTTTTGCACCCTGATCCTAAAGGCTTCATCTGATTGCCTTAAAATTCTGTCTGTAGCATCTTAAGACCTGGGACAAACACTGGGGCTAAAATCTTTTGTTTCCGAAATACTATATGACGGGGGCGGGGCTTCAAAGTTTTCACTTAAGATTTCCTTCGCCGCAATGGACAAAATGCTTAATAACTCTCCTGCACATGCTGCTAAAAATCCAAAACTTCACATGTACATAAAGAGTCGGTACCTGAAGACATCTATATGTTTATATTCTGTTATACACCTTGCGCCAATCAATAACATTTTTTACATTTTGACGTACTGCACGGTGCCCTTTTAACGAATCCGATTGAAAATTGGCTAGAAAAGACTCAAGACATTGATCTTACTCTATCCCTATTTTTGTGACTTTCCTTCGAAGGGCGTGGCTATTGCGGTGCCGCAGAGTCTGATTATTCTCCGTGGCAACAAAAGTTCCTGCAAAATGATTCAGATGATCCATCTTCTCGAAATTTTTCACATTTGAGGATATTCAGGCCCTGAAGACGGCTGCCAACTTATTTTTGATCGCAGTGGTAGCGCCACCAACTGGTTAAAACAAATACAAATTATTTTCGTTGATGTTTTTCTCCGGGCAGGTTCACAAAATCTACCTTATATTTGCTCGGATGAGTGTTTAGGCCTTGAGGATGTCACAATACGAAAGTCTTTCGCCTTCTTCAGAGTGTCACATGATGGTGTCTTGTGACCCGTCTTTATCAGCTGATGTTCCATGAGGGCGTGACTTACCTGTCACAAGAATGAAGGCAAGTCACACCCCCCGCTGTCCGTTCACTCCGCCAAGATGCTGCTCTAGGTGGTAGAGAGGATGAAGGCTCCCTTGTCTCTGTTCATGGTTTTTATGCCTCGCTTGCAGATCTCAATGGCCTCTCTGATCCAGCGCTGTTGTTTGTTCTCTTCGGTGCGGATGACCCTGCCCTTCTCCCGGTCCATGATGTGGTTTTCCCTTTTGCAGTGGTCAGTGATTGCTGATTTGTAATGTTCATGTTGTGCTTGTTCTTTTACTGCTCTGATTTTTCATTTTTTTGACAGGTAAGTCACACCCTCATGGAACATCAGCTGATAAAGACGGGTCTCAAGACACCATCATGCGACACTCTGAAGAAGGCGAAAGACTCGCCGAAACATGTCAGGTAAAAAATTAACCTAAAACATAATTGTCTGCTTTTAATGAATCAGTCAAATATCAATAATAAGAAGACAAAATGAACCTAATACAAATAAATGAATGCTTAATAACTCCCCTGCACATGCTCCTTAAAATCCAAACCTTCACCTGTAAATAAAACGTCCCGACCTGAAGACATCTTAATGTTATTATTTTGTTCTACACACAGCGCCGCCAAGTGGAATCAAAAATGTGTTTTTATTTTAATTTTCACATCCTGCACGGTGCCCTTTTGACAAATCCGACTGAAAATTAGTCAGAAAAGACTCAAGACAATGATCTTTCTCTCTGCCGAATTTTGTGACGTTTTGGCAAAAGGCGTGGCTATTACGGTGCTGAAAAGTCAGATTGTACTCTGTGGCAACAAAAGCTCCGGCAACATGACTCAGATGATCCTATCTTCTCGAAGTTGTACACATTTGAGGATACTTCAGCCCTGAAGACATCGACCAACTTATTTTTCATCGTAGTAGTAGCGCCACCAACTGGTAAAAGCTAATACAAGTTATTTTCTTGGATGTTTTTCTCCGTGCAACTCAACAAGGTCGCCCTCATATATGCTCGGATGACTGTTTCGGCCATGAGGATGTCACAATACGAAATTCGTCCTTTTTCGTGTACAGTTGTGGGAGTGGCATTGCACTGTTCGGCAATAAAACAACGCTGATTATGAGGTTCTAAATATGAACGACAACTCGTGAAACTTTACACACACATCAGGCCGAGCAAATTTATCAATATTTTATACGTTAGTTGTGCAGCTTTTTTGAAATGGCTCGCCATGGCCCTCGAGAAATGTTAAAAAAAGCAGCCCTGGTTGAGTGTTTCACCTCGCTTTTTGTAAATTTTATGGAGTACAGTGAACCCTCGGTAATCGCGGTTAATGGGGACAGAGACCACCCGCGAAAACTGAAAATCCGCGAAGTAGCGGCGCACCTTCAAAAATGCTTAAAAAAATATACAATATATATAATAAATATATAAATATATATATATATATATATATATATATATATATATATATATATATATATATATATATATACGGGGAGAGAGAGAGTGAAATTCATGTTATAACAAAAAAACCAAATTATTATTAAAACGTATTATTTTTTTATTCCCCAGCCATTCTTTTTGTATTTATTTAATTACTCCGACTTTTATCTGCTGGTACGCCGTCCGGTGTGCCCTGTGAAATGAAAGGTGGCATTCTTTATTCATTTATTTATTTATTCTTTTATACATTCATAACTGACAGCTTCGCGCTCCGCTCGTGCCCGGGCGGAAGAGGTGCTCCAATTCGGCTTAACTGTGACACACACCCGCCCTCCTCCCCCGGAGCTTCCATTCGGTTAAACTTAGGGGCCGCTTGGCACCGCCCGTGCCCGGGGAAGGTGCTCCTCTTCGGCTTACTGTGACGCGAGCATGCCCTCCTCCTCCGGAGCTTCCATTCGGTTAAACTTAGGGGCCGCTTGGAATCGCCCGTGCCCGGGGAAGGTGCTCCTCTTCGGCTTACTGTGACGCGAGCATGCCCTCCTCCTCCGGAGCTTCCATTCGGTTAAACTTAGGGGCCGCTTGGCACCGCCCGTGCCCGGGGAAGGTTCTCCTCTACGGCTTAACTGCCACGCACGCCGGCCGGAGCTCTGGTACTGTCCGAACCGCGCGAAACGTCGCCACCGATCGTGTCCGGGGGAACGTGCTCTTCTTCGTCCACTCTCCTCTTCGCCCACGCTCTTCTTCGGCGCACACCGGCCGTCTAACCGCTCCAGCGCCCCGTCGTGCCGCTCGGCGAAACTACAATGCCCCCGAATATTTTTTAGACCCGCGAAGCACTGAACCCGCGAAAGGTGAACCGCCAAGTAGCGAGGGTTCACTGTATGTATAAGACCAAGACCTACAAAAAAGTCTCTTGGAGCAATGAGCTAGGTTTTACAGGAAGTCGGCCATTTTGAATTTACTTAAAAGGGGGCGGGTCACCACAATGGACTTTGTGTAGAAATTATAATTGGGGCCCGAGCAGCGACCGCGGCGAGGTCCCTATTGTTTTTGTAGAAATTATTATTAGGGCCCGAGCAGCGACCGCTACGAGGTCCCCATTGTTTTTGTGGAAATTATTATTATTATTATTATTAGGGCCCGAGCAGTGACCGCTGCGAGGTCCCTATTGTTTTTCTAGAAATTGTTATTAGGGCCCAAGCTGCGACGGCTGCGAGGTCCCTATTGTTTTTGTAGAAAATATTATTACTTTCAAATTTCCCCATTGTGGGACTAATAAAGGACATCTTATCTTATCTTCTCTTATTATTATTATTATTATTAGGGCCTGAGCAGCGACCGCTGCGAAGTCCCTATTGTTTTTGTAGAAATTATTATTATTATTATTTTTCCGATTGTTCGATTGCATTTTTGACCCCCGAAACATGCACAAAAATTCACCAAACTTGGCAGTCTCATCGGGCATGGCGAAAAATTTGATATTTTAATGTCTAATATGAATAGGAAGTGAGTTATGAATTTTTGAAAGTCCGACTTTTGCCCTTTTTTGCATGTTTACAGGGGTCATTCTTTTGCACCCTGATCCTAAAGGCTTCATCTGATTGCCTTAAAATTCTGTCTGTAGCATCTTAAGACCTGGGACAAACACTGGGGCTAAAATTTTTTGTTTCCGAAATACTATATGACGGGGGCGGGGCTTCGAAGTTTTCACTTAAGATTTCCTTCGCCGCAATGGACAAAATGCTTAATAACTCTCTTGCACATGCTGCTAAAAATCCAAAACTTCACATGTACATAAAGAGTCGGTACCTGAAAACATCTATATGTTTATATTCAGTTATACACCTTGCGCCAATCAATATCATTTTTTACATTTTGACAAACTGCACGGTGCCCTTTTAACGAATCCGATTGAAAATTGGCTAGAAAAGACTCAAGACATTGATCTTACTCTATCCCTATTTTTGTGACTTTCCTTCGAAGGGCGTGGCTATTACGGTGCCGCAGAGTCTGATTATTCTCCGTGGCAACAAAAGTTCCTGCAAAATGATTCAGATGATCCATCTTCTTGAAATTTTTCACATTTGAGGATATTCAGGCCCTGAAGACGGCTGCCAACTTATTTTTGATCGCAGTGGTAGCGCCACCAACTGGTTAAAGCAAATACAAATTATTTTCGTTGATGTTTTTCTCCGGGCAGGTTAACAAAATCTACCTTATATTTGCTCGGATGAGTGTTTAAGCCTTGAGGATGTCACAATACGAAAGTCTTTCGCCTTCTTCAGAGTGTCACATGATGGTGTCTTGTGGCCCGTCTTTATCAGCTGATGTTCCATGAGGGCGTGACTTACCATTCACAAGAATGAAGGCAAGTCACGCCCCCCGCTGTCCGTTCACTCCGCCAAGATGCTGCTCCAGGTGGTAGAGAGGATGAAGGGTCCCTTGTCTCTGTTCATGGTTTTTATGCCTCGCTTGCAGATCTCAATGGCCTCTCTGATCCAGCGCTGTTGTTTGTTCTCTTCGGTGCGGATGACCCTGCCCTTCTCCCGGTCCATGATGTGGTTTTCCCTTTTGCAGTGGTCAGTGATTGCTGATTTGTAATGTTCATGTTGTGCTTGTTCTTTTACTGCTCTGATTTTTCATTTTTTTGACAGGTAAGTCACACCCTCATGGAACATCAGCTGATAAAGACGGGTCTCAAGACACCATCATGCGACACTCTGAAGAAGGCGAAAGACTCGCCGAAACATGTCAGGTAAAAAATTAACCTAAAACATAATTGTCTGCTTTTAATGAATCAGTCAAATATCAATAATAAGAAGACAAAATGAACCTAATACAAATAAACGAATGCTTAATAACTCCCCTGCACATGCTCCTAAAAATCCAAACCTTCACCTGTAAATAAAACGTCCCGACCTGAAGACATCTTAATGTTATTATTTTGTTATACACACAGCGCCGCCAAGTGGAATCAAAAATTTGTTTTTATTTGAATTTTCACATTATGCACGGTGCCCTTTTGACGAATCCGACTGAAAATTAGTCAGAAAAGACTCAAGACAATGATCTTACTCTCTGCCGAATTTTGTGACGTTTTGGCAAAAGGCGTGGCTATTACGGTGCTGAAAAGTCAGATTGTACTCTGTGGCAATAAAAGCTCCGGCAACATGACTCAGATGATCCTATCTTCTCGAAGTTGTACACATTTGAGGATACTTCAGCCCTGAAGACATCTACCAACTTATTTTTCATCGTAGTAGTAGCGCCACCAACTGGTAAAAGCTAATACAAGTTATTTTCTTGGATGTTTTTCTCCGTGCAACTCAACAAGGTCGCCCTCATATATGCTCGGATGACTGTTTCGGCCATGAGGATGTCACAATACGAAATTCGTCCTTTTTCTTGTAAAGTTGTGGGAGTGGCATTGCACTGTTCGGCAATAAAACAACGCTGATTATGAGGTTCTAAATATGAACGACAACTCGTGAAACTTTACACACACATCAGGCCGAGCAAATTTATCAATATTTTATACGTTAGTTGTGCAGCTTTTTTGAAATGGCTCGCCATGGCCCTCGAGAAATGTTAAAAAAAGCAGCCCTGGTTGAGTGTTTCACCTCGCTTTTTGTAAATTTTATGGAGTACAGTGAATCCTCGGTTATCGCGGTTAATGGGGACAGAGACCACCCGCGAAAACTGAAAATCCGCGAAGTAGCGGCGCACCTTCAAAAATGCTTAAAAAAATATACAATATATATAATAAATATATATATATATATATATATATATACGGGGAGAGAGAGAGTGAAATTCATGTTATAACAAAAAAAACAAATTATTATTAAAACGTATTATTTTTTTATTCCCCAGCCATTCTTTTTGTATTTATTTAATTACTCCGACTTTTACCTGCTGGTACGCCGTCCGGTGTGCCCTGTGAAATGAAAGGTGGCATTCTTTATTTATTTATTTATTTATTCTTTTATACATTCATAACTGACAGCTTCGCGCTCCGCTCGTGCCCGGGCGGAAGAGGTGCTCCAATTCGGCTTAACTGTGACACACACCCGCCCTCCTCCCCCGGAGCTTCCATTCGGTTAAACTTAGGGGCCGCTTGGCACCGCCCGTGCCCGGGGAAGGTGCTCCTCTTCGGCTTACTGTGACGCGAGCATGCCCTCCTCCTCCGGAGCTTCCATTCGGTTAAACTTAGGGGCCGCTTGGAACCGCCCGTGCCCGGGGAAGGTGCTCCTCTTCGGCTTACTGTGACGCGAGCATGCCCTCCTCCTCCGGAGCTTCCATTCGGTTAAACTTAGGGGCCGCTTGGAACCGCCCGTGCCCGGGGAAGGTGCTCCTCTTCGGCTTACTGTGACGCGAGCATGCCCTCCCTTTCCGGAGCTTCCATTCGGTTAAACTTAGGGGCCGCTTGGCACCGCCCGTGCCCGGGGAAGGTGCTCCTCTACGGCTTAACTGCCACGCACGCCGGCCGGAGCTCTGGTACTGTCCGAACCGCGCGAAACGTCGCCACCCATCGTGTCCGGGGGAACGTGCTCTTCTTCGTCCACTCTCCTCTTCGCCCACGCTCTTCTTCGGCGCACGCCGGTCGTCTAACCGCTCCAGCACCCCGTCGTGCCGCTCGGCGAAACTACAATGCCCCCGAATATTTTTTAGACCCGCGAAACACTGAACCCGCGAAAGGTGAACCGCCAAGTAGCGAGGGTTCACTGTATGTATAAGACCAAGACCTACAAAAAAGTCTCTTGGAGCAATGAGCTAGGTTTTACAGGAAGTCGGCCATTTTGAATTTACTTAAAAGGGGGCGGGTCACCACAATGGACTTTGTGTAGAAATTATTATTGGGGCCCGAGTAGCGACCGCGGAGAGGTCCCTATTGTTTTTGTAGAAATTATTATTAGGGCCCGAGCAGCGACCGCTACGAGGTCCCCATTGTTTTTGTGGAAATTATTATTATTAGGGCCCGAGCAGTGACCGCTGCGAGGTCCCTATTGTTTTTCTAGAAATTGTTATTAGGGCCCGAGCTGCGACGGCTGCGAGGTCCCTATTGTTTTTGTAGAAAATATTATTACTTTTATTATTATTATTATTATTAGGGCCTGAGCAGCGACCGCTGCGAAGTCCCTATTGTTTTTGTAGAAATTATTATTATTATTATTTTTCCGATTGTTCGATCGCATTTTTGACCCCCGAAACATGCACAAAAATTCACCAAACTTGGCAGTCTCATCGGGCATGGCGAAAAATTTTATATTTTAACGTCTAATATGAACAGGAAGTGAGTTATGAATTTTTGAAAGTCCGACTTTTGCCCTTTTTTGCATGTTTACAGGGGTCATTCTTTTGCACCCTGATCCTAAAGGCTTCATCTGATTGCCTTAAAATTCTGTCTGTAGCATCTTAAGACCTGGGACAAACACTGGGGCTAAAATTTTTTGTTTCCGAAATACTATATGAACGGGGGCGGGGCTTCGAAGTTTTCACTTAAGATTTCCTTCGCCGCAATGGACAAAATGCTTAATAACTCTCCTGCACATGCAGCTAAAAATCCAAAACTTCACATGTACATAAAGAGTCGGTACCTGAAGACATCTATATGTTTATATTCAGTTATACACCTTGCGCCAATCAATATCATTTTTTACATTTTGACGTACTGCACGGTGCCCTTTTAACGAATCCGATTGAAAATTGGCTAGAAAAGACTCAAGACATTGATCTTACTCTATCCCTATTTTTGTGACTTTCCTTCGAAGGGCGTGGCTATTACGGTGCCGCAGAGTCTGATTAATCTCCGTGGCAACAAAAGTTCCTGCAAAATGATTCAGATGATCCATCTTCTCGAAATTTTTCACATTTGAGGATATTCAGGCCCTGAAGACGGCTGCCAACTTATTTTTGATCGCAGTGGTAGCGCCACCAACTGGTTAAAACAAATACAAATTATTTTCGTTTATGTTTTTCTCCGGGCAGGTTAACAAAATCTACCTTATATTTGTTCGGATGAGTGTTTAGGCCTTGAGGATGTCACAATACGAAAGTCTTTCGCCTTCTTCAGAGTGTCACATGATGGTGTCTTGTGACCCGTCTTTATCAGCTGATGTTCCATGAGGGCGTGACTTACCTGTCACAAGAATGAAGGCAAGTCACGCCCCCCGCTGTCCGTTCACTCTGCCAAGATGCTGCTCCAGGTGGTAGAGAGGATGAAGGCTCCCTTGTCTCTGTTCATGGTTTTTATGCCTCGCTTGCAGATCTCAATGGCCTCTCTGATCCAGCGCTGTTGTTTGTTCTCTTCGGTGCGGATGACCCTGCCCTTCTCCCGGTCCATGATGTGGTTTTCCCTTTTGCAGTGGTCAGTGATTGCTGATTTGTAATGTTCATGTTGTGCTTGTTCTTTTACTGCTCTGATTTTTAATTTTTTTGACAGGTAAGTCACACCCTCATGGAACATCAGCTGATAAAGACGGGTCTCAAGACACCATCATGCGACACTCTGAAGAAGGCGAAAGACTCGCCGAAACATGTCAGGTAAAAAATTAACCTAAAACATAATTGTCTGCTTTTAATGAATCAGTCAAATATCAATAATAAGAAGACAAAATGAACCTAATACAAATAAATGAATGCTTAATAACTCCCCTGCACATGCTCCTAAAAATCCAAACCTTCACCTGTAAATAAAACGTCCCGACCTGAAGACATCTTAATGTTATTATTTTGTTATACACACAGCGCCGCCAAGTGGAATCAAAAATGTGTTTTTATTTTAATTTTCACATACTGCACGGTGCCCTTTTGACGAATCCGACTGAAAATTAGTCAGAAAAGACTCAAGACAATGATCTTACTCTCTGCCGAATTTTGTGTCGTTTTGGCAAAAGGCGTGGCTATTACGGTGCTGAAAAGTCAGATTGTACTCTGTGACAACAAAAGCTCCGGCAACATGACTCAGATGATCCTATCTTCTCGAAGTTGTACACATTTGAGGATACTTCAGCCCTGAAGACATCTACCAACTTATTTTTCATCGTAGTAGTAGCGCCACCAACTGGTAAAAGCTAATACAAGTTATTTTCTTGGATGTTTTTCTCCGTGCAACTCAACAAGGTCGCCCTCATATATGCTCGGAGGACTGTTTCGGCCATGAGGATGTCACAATACGAAATTCATCCTTTTTCGTGAAAAGTTGTGGGAGTGGCATTGCACTGTTCGGCAATAAAACAACGCTGATTATGAGGTTCTAAATATGAACGACAACTCGTGAAACTTTACACACACATCAGGCAGAGCAAATTTATCAATATTTTATACGTTAGTTGTGCAGCTTTTTTGAAATGGCTCGCCATGGCCCTCGAGAAATGTTAAAAAAAGCAGCCCTGGTTGAGTGTTTCACCTTGCTTTTTGTAAATTTTATGGAGTACAGTGAACCCTCGGTTATCGCGGTTAATGGGGACAGAAACCACCCGCGAAAACTGAAAATCCGCGAAGTAGCGGCGCACCTTCAAAAATGCTTAAAAAAAAATACAATATATATAATAAATAAATATATATATATATATATAGATATATATATATATATATATATGTATATATAGACAGAGAGAGAGAGTGAAATTCATGTTATAACAAAAAAACCAAATTATTATTAAAACGTATTATTTTTTTATTCCCCAGCCATTCTTTTTGTATTTATTTAATTACTCCGACTTTTACCTGCTGGTACGCCGTCCGGTGTGCCCTGTGAAATGAAAGGTGGCATTCTTTATTTATTTATTTATTTATTCATTTATTCATTCATAACTGACAGCTTCGCGCTCCGTTCGTGCCCGGGCGGAAGAGGTGTTCCAATTCGGCTTTACTGTGACACACGCCCGCCCTCCTGCCCCGGAGCTTCCATTCGGTTAAACTTAGGGGCCTCTTGGCACCGCCCGTGCCCGGGGAAGGTGCTCCTCTTCGGCTTACTGTGACGCGAGCATGCCCGCCTCCTCCGGAGCTTCCATTCGGTTAAACTTAGGGGCCGCTTGGAACCGCCCGTGCCCGGGGAAGGTGCTCCTCTTTGGCTTACTGTGACGCGAGCATGCCCTCCTCCTCCGGAGCTTCCATTCGGTTAAACTTAGGGGCCGCTTGGCACCGCCCGTGCCCGGGGAAGGTGCTCCTCTACGGCTTAACTGCCACGCACGCCGGCCGGAGCTCTGGTACGGTCCGAACCGCGCGAAACGTCGCCACCGATCGTGTCCGGGGGAACGTGCTCTTCTTCGTCCACTCTCCTCTTCGCCCACGCTCTTCTTCGGCGCACGCCGGCCGTCTAACCGCTCCAGCGCCCGTCGTGCCGCTCGGCGAAACTACAATGCCCCCGAATATTTTTTTATACCCGCGAAGCACTGAACCCGCGAAAGGTGAACCGCGAAGTAGCGAGGGTTCACTGTATGTATAAGACCAAGACCTACAAAAAAGTCTCTCGGAGCAATGAGCTAGGTTTTACAGGAAGTCGGCCATTTTGAATTTACTTAAAAGGGGCGCGTCACCACAATGGACTTTGTGTAGAAATTATTATTGGGGCCCGAGCAGCGACCGCGGCGAGGTCCCTATTGTTTATGTAGAAATTATTATTAGGGCCCGAGCAGCGACCGCTACGAGGTCCCCATTGTTTTTGTGGAAATTATTATTATTTTTATTATTATTATTATTAGGGCCCGAGCAGTGACCGCTGCGAGGTCCCTATTGTTTTTCTAGAAATTGTTATTAGGGCCCAAGCTGCGACGGCTGCGAGGTCCCTACTGTTTTTGTAGAAAATATTATTACTTTTATTATTATTATTATTATTATTATTATTAGGGCCTGAGCAGCGACCGCTGCGAAGTCCCTATTGTTTTTGTAGAAATTATTATTATTATTATTTTTCCGATTGTTCGATTGCATTTTTGACCCCCGAAACATGCACAAAAATTCACCAAACTTGGCAGTCTCATCGGGCATGGCGAAAAATTTGATATTTTAACGTCTAATATGAACAGGAAGTGAGTTATGAATTTTTGAAAGTCCGACTTTTGCCCTTTTTTGCATGTTTACAGGGGTCATTCTTTTGCACCCTGATCCTAAAGGCTTCATCTGATTGCCTTAAAATTCTGTCTGTAGCATCTTAAGACCTGGGACAAACACTGGGGCTAAAATTTTTTGTTTCCGAAATACTATATGACGGGGGCGGGGCTTCGAAGTTTTCACTTAAGATTTCCTTCGCCGCAATGGACAAAATGCTTAATAACTCTCTTGCACATGCTGCTAAAAATCCAAAACTTCACATGTACATAAAGAGTCGGTACCTGAAGACATCTATATGTTTATATTCAGTTATACACCTTGCGCCAATCAATATCATTTTTTACATTTTGACGTACTGCACGGTGCCCTTTTAACGAATCCGATTGAAAATTGGCTAGAAAAGACTCAAGACATTGATCTTACTCTATCCCTATTTTTGTGACTTTCCTTCGAAGGGCGTGGCTATTGCGGTGCCGCAGAGTCTGATTATTCTCAGTGGCAACAAAAGTTCCTGCAAAATGATTCAGATGATCCATCTTCTCGAAATTTTTCACATTTGAGGATATTCAGGCCCTGAAGACGGCTGCCAACTTATTTTTGATCGCAGTGGTAGCGCCACCAACTGGTTAAAACAAATACAAATTATTTTCGTTGATGTTTTTCTCCGGGCAGGTTAACAAAATCTACCTTATATTTGCTCGGATGAGTGTTTAGGACTTGAGGATGTCACAATACGAAAGTCTTTCGCCTTCTTCAGAGTGTCACATGATGGTGTCTTGTGGCCCGTCTTTATCAGCTGATGTTCCATGAGGGCGTGACTTACCTGTCACAAGAATGAAGGCAAGTCACGCCCCCCGCTGTCCGTTCACTCCGCCAAGATGCTGCTCCAGGTGGTAGAGAGGATGAAGGCTCCCTTGTCTCTGTTCATGGTTTTTATGCCTCGCTTGCAGATCTCAATGGCCTCTCTGATCCAGCGCTGTTGTTTGTTCTCTTCGGTGCGGATGACCCTGCCCTTCTCCCGGTCCATGATGTGGTTTTCCCTTTTGCAGTGGTTAGTGATTGCTGATTTGTAATGTTCATGTTGTGCTTGTTCTTTTACTGCTCTGATTTTTCATTTTTTTGACAGGTAAGTCACACCCTCATGGAACATCAGCTGATAAAGACGGGTCTCAAGACACCATCATGCGACACTCTGAAGAAGGCGAAAGACTCGCCGAAACATGTCAGGTAAAAAATTAACCTAAAACATAATTGTCTGCTTTTAATGAATCAGTCAAATATCAATAATAAGAAGACAAAATGAACCTAATACAAATAAATGAATGCTTAATAACGCCCCTGCACATGCTCCTAAAAATCCAAACCTTCACCTGTAAATAAAACGTCCCGACCTGAAGACATCTTAATGTTATTATTTTGTTATACACACAGCGCCGCCAAGTGGAATCAAAAATGTGTTTTTATTTTAATTTTCACGTACTGCACGGTGCCCTTTTGACGAATCCGACTGAAAATTAGTCAGAAAAGACTCAAGACAATGATCTTACTCTCTGCCGAATTTTGTGACGTTTTGGCAAAAGGCGTGGCTATTACGGTGCTGAAAAATCCGATTGTACTTTGTGGCAACAAAAGCTCCGGCAACATGACTCAGATGATCCTATCTTCTCGAAGTTGTACACATTTGAGGATACTTCAGCCCTGAAGACATCTACCAACTTATTTTTCATCGTAGTAGTAGCGCCACCAACTGGTAAAAGCTAATACAAGTTATTTTCTTGGATGTTTTTCTCCGTGCAACTCAACAAGGTCGCCCTCATATATGCTCGGATGACTGTTTCGGCCATGAGGATGTCACAATACGAAATTCATCCTTTTTCGTGAAAAGTTGTGGGAGTGGCATTGCACTGTTCGGCAATAAAACAACGCTGATTATGAGGTTCTAAATATGAACGACAACTCGTGAAACTTTACACACACATCAGGCAGAGCAAATTTATCAATATTTTATACGTTAGTTGTGCAGCTTTTTTGAAATGGCTCGCCATGGCCCTCGAGAAATGTTAAAAAAAGCAGCCCTGGTTGAGTGTTTCACCTTGCTTTTTGTAAATTTTATGGAGTACAGTGAACCCTCGGTTATCGCGGTTAATGGGGACAGAGACCACCCGCGAAAACTGAAAATCCGCGAAGTAGCGGCGCACCTTCAAAAATGCTTAAAAAAAAATACAATATATATAATATATATATATATATATATATATATATATATATATATATATATATATATATATATATATATATAGACAGAGAGAGAGAGTGAAATTCATGTTATAACAAAAAAACCAAATTATTATTAAAACGTATTATTTTTTTATTCCCCAGCCATTCTTTTTGTATTTATTTAATTACTCCGACTTTTACCTGCTGGTACGCCGTCCGGTGTGCCCTGTGAAATGAAAGGTGGCATTCTTTATTTATTTATTTATTTATTCATTTATTCATTCATAACTGACAGCTTCGCGCTCCGTTCGTGCCCGGGCGGAAGAGGTGTTCCAATTCGGCTTTACTGTGACACACGCCCGCCCTCCTGCCCCGGAGCTTCCATTCGGTTAAACTTAGGGGCCGCTTGGCACCGCCCGTGCCCGGGGAAGGTGCTCCTCTTTGGCTTACTGTGACGCGAGCATGCCCGCCTCCTCCGGAGCTTCCATTCGGTTAAACTTAGGGGCCGCTTGGAACCGCCCGTGCCCGGGGAAGGTGCTCCTCTTTGGCTTACTGTGACGCGAGCATGCCCTCCTCCTCCGGAGCTTCCATTCGGTTAAACTTAGGGGCCGCTTGGCACCGCCCGTGCCCGGGGAAGGTGCTCCTCTACGGCTTAACTGCCACGCACGCCGGCCGGAGCTCTGGTACGGTCCGAACCGCGCGAAACGTCGCCACCGATCGTGTCCGGGGGAACGTGCTCTTCTTCGTCCACTCTCCTCTTCGCCCACGCTCTTCTTCGGCGCACGCCGGCCGTCTAACCGCTCCAGCGCCCGTCGTGCCGCTCGGCGAAACTACAATGCCCCCGAATATTTTTTATACCCGCGAAGCACTGAACCCGCGAAAGGTGAACCGCGAAGTAGCGAGGGTTCACCGTATGTATAAGACCAAGACCTACAAAAAAGTCTCTTGGAGCAATGAGCTAGGTTTTACAGGAAGTCGGCCATTTTGAATTTACTTAAAAGGGGCGGGTCACCACAATGGACTTTGTGTAGAAATTATTATTGGGGCCCGAGCAGCGACCGCGGCGAGGTCCCTATTGTTTATGTAGAAATTATTATTAGGGCCCGAGCAGCGACCGCTACGAGGTCCCCATTGTTTTTGTGGAAATTATTATTATTTTTATTATTATTATTATTAGGGCCCGAGCAGTGACCGCTGCGAGGTCCCTATTGTTTTTCTAGAAATTGTTATTAGGGCCCAAGCTGCGACGGCTGCGAGGTCCCTACTGTTTTTGTAGAAAATATTATTACTTTTATTATTATTATTATTATTATTATTATTAGGGCCTGAGCAGCGACCGCTGCGAAGTCCCTATTGTTTTTGTAGAAATTATTATTATTATTATTTTTCCGATTGTTCGATTGCATTTTTTTCCCCCGAAACATGCACAAAAATTCACCAAACTTGGCAGTCTCATCGGGCATGGCGAAAAATTTGATATTTTAACGTCTAATATGAACAGGAAGTGAGTTATGAATTTTTGAAAGTCCGACTTTTGCCCTTTTTTGCATGTTTACAGGGGTCATTCTTTTGCACCCTGATCCTAAAGGCTTCATCTGATTGCCTTAAAATTCTGTCTGTAGCATCTTAAGACCTGGGACAAACACTGGGACTAAAATTTTTTGTTTCCGAAATACTATATGACGGGGGCGGGGCTTCGAAGTTTTCACTTAAGATTTCCTTCGCCGCAATGGACAAAATGCTTAATAACTCTCTTGCACATGCTGCTAAAAATCCAAAACTTCACATGTACATAAAGAGTCGGTACCTGAAGACATCTATATGTTTATATTCAGTTATACACCTTGCGCCAATCAATATCATTTTTTACATTTTGACGTACTGCACGGTGCCCTTTTAACGAATCCGATTGAAAATTGGCTAGAAAAGACTCAAGACATTGATCTTACTCTATCCCTATTTTTGTGACTTTCCTTCGAAGGGCGTGGCTATTACGGTGCCGCAGAGTCTGATTATTCTCCGTGGCAACAAAAGTTCCTGCAAAATGATTCAGATGATCCATCTTCTCGAAATTTTTCACATTTGAGGATATTCAGGCCCTGAAGACGGCTGCCAACTTATTTTTTATCGCCGTGGTAGCGCCACCAACTGGTTAAAACAAATACAAATTATTTTCGTTGATGTTTTTCTCCGGGCAGGTTAACAAAATCTACCTTATATTTGCTCGGATGAGTGTTTAGGCCTTGAGGATGTCACAATACGAAAGTCTTTCGCCTTCTTCAGAGTGTCACATGATGGTGTCTTGTGGCCCGTCTTTATCAGCTGATGTTCCATGAGGGCGTGACTTACCTGTCACAAGAATGAAGGCAAGTCACGCCCCCCGCTGTCCGTTAACTCCGCCAAGATGCTGCTCCAGGTGGTAGAGAGGATGAAGGCTCCCTTGTCTCTGTTCATGGTTTTTATGCCTCGCTTGCAGATCTCAATGGCCTCTCTGATCCAGCGCTGTTGTTTGTTCTCTTCGGTGCCGATGACCCTGCCCTTCTCCCGGTCCATGATGTGGTTTTCCCTTTTGCAGTGGTCAGTGATTGCTGATTTGTAATGTTCATGTTGTGCTTGTTCTTTTACTGCTCTGATTTTTCATTTTTTTGACAGGTAAGTCACACCCTCATGGAACATCAGCTGATAAAGACGGGTCTCAAGACACCATCATGCGACACTCTGAAGAAGGCGAAAGACTCGCCGAAACATGTCAGGTAAAAAATTTTACCGAAAACATAATTGTCTGCTTTTAATGAATCTGTCAAATATCAATAATAAGAAGACAAAATGAACCTAATACAAATAAATGAATGCTTAATAACTCCCCTGCACATGCTCCTAAAAATCCAAACATTCACCTGTAAATAAAATGTCCCGACCTGAAGACATCTTAATGTTATTATTTTGTTATACACACAGCGCCGCCAAGTGGAATCAAAAATTTGTTTTTATTTTAATTTTCACGTACTGCACGGTGCCCTTTTGACGAATCCGACTGAAAATTAGTCAGAAAAGACTCAAGACAATGATCTTACTCTCTGCCGAGTTTTGTGACGTTTTGGCAAAAGGCGTGGCAATTACGGTGCTGAAAAGTCCGATTGTACTTTGTGGCAACAAAAGCTCCGG